>NC_072733.1:66992070-67292070 GCF_026930045.1 Uloborus diversus
TTCTGGTGAGGTGTTTCTTTCGGGTGCAAGTATAAAAAGTTTTTTAACGAAACAAAACATTTATTGAAACTGTGACCTTTTTTTATTATGTCAACATCATAAATTTTAAGTAAAAAAAACAGAAAAAATACACATTTTCCGTTACATCCACGTGCTACCAAAACAGTTAAATAAAAACAAGAATGTGTTTAGTGAATTAGTTAACAATGTTTGAAAGAAAATATACATTTAAATTAACCATTAAAATACGTTTTTCACATGCTAAACCGTTTCAAAAGGATATTATTGCTATCAAGAATTTTGAACAATTAGTCAGCAAACCAATACTAATAAATAACAGCAATTAAAGCTGGTTTTTTACTGTCAGATTCCTTGGAACTGTTATCCCCTTTCCAGTAAAACAGTATTTTGCATCGTCCAGGTCTAAACATTCTCACATATCCGTGCACGGAAATCCGCTGCGTCATAAAAGTGTTGAGCATTTACTTTTTTTGCATGAGCATTTTACCAGTTCTAAAATCGCCAAATTTGCAATTCTTTTATATCGGTGGATGAAAGAGTAGTCCCCCCTCCCCATTTTTTGTCTAAATGATGGGCTGGGCAAACCAGGAACCTCTTACCGATGTAAAGATCATCCTCAGACGGATGAATTTTCATTCATAAACTGGCTCTTTTACATTGAAAAAGGAGCTCTTAATAGCTCCGAAAACATGTGTCTGCAATTTAATTCAGATTTCGTGCATTATAATGTTGTTGTTAGTGTTTTTTTTTTATATTAATTTATTTATTTTTGCGAAGTCTGAAACGGAAGTTCTTGCACAATTCTTTTCCAAAGTTAACAACTTCTTAGCGATTAACTATTGATACAAATCCTTTCAGAGTCCAGTATTAATTGTTCTGAAAAGTTTAGCATATTTGTTAGCAGCATAGTTTGAAGAAATGCATTTTTGTTTGCTAAAGAAGTAATACTGGAGTCAGAGGCCAGAGCTGCAGAATACATTTAACGCACTGGTTTCGAATTCAAGGGAACGTATAATACCGCAATTCGTCCATTAATTCTTCTTTGATAGAACCAGTAACTAACTTTTTTTTAATATGTAGGCGTGGTTAAAATAGTCATTTTGATCCAAGAAGCTATTTGCGAGATAATCAATTCCTTTTCAGTTTATGAAAAATGCAAAACGAAAGAAATCATATGGTAGTTTCTTGGCAAAAACATGATACTAATCCATTTGTCATAAGGTTTCAAAATGTTATCTCAATTGTACCATGGCTTTACGAACAAATCGGCAACTGCTTTGAAATTCACGCAGAAATAGTTTCTGAATTCTTCAATAAAACTTATATGTTGTGAAGGTATGATTTTCTGAATCATTTAATATTTTACAGTTAAAATATAAATTAATTTATATTATTTTATTTATTTTTCTATTAAAGTAACTGTGAAATTATACTGCTCATTAAAAGAAACAATCCTCATTGCTGCCTATCTATAAGGGCGAAAAATGCCTTGTTGTGTCTGAATATGCAATTCAGAAGCGCAAACTTTTACACTGAAAACACGTGATGCTAATTAATGCATACATCGGCATTTTTCTTCATATGTGGAGCCATGATTGTTATTTCGGTATGTTTATAATTTCACAAGGTTGAGCATACGAAGTAGCGCAAGAAATTTAATATTCCCCATTTTTGTTCTTGCGGTGAATATGTTATAATTTGTGCAAAATGTCTTTTTGTGATTTTTAACTACTGTCTTTGGTAATTCCACTGCATCATATTATCATACATTAAAAAATACGTTAAGCACGTTAGTATATTATTTACTTGTGCGTAATATGCATTTTTTTGTAGACAATAATTTACATTAACTTTTAGTTCAGAAAAGTAACGACTTAACCATGATTACTCAATTCCTTCATCCCCTTTTTCTTCAACTATTTCTGTATTAAATTTAAGAAAGAGCTTTGGATAATGTTTTTGTTTTAGACATTAAATTCAATGCCTTTTCAACGACTTCGTAAGTTGGAAGTAGTCTTTTTAGCGACAAGTTTCAGTCTCAGATTTTAAAGCGGAATATCCTCTGCAATATTATCCTTTAATTCAGAAATATAACAGTCACCTCCTGTTTCGTGGCGCAACCAGACTGTTCAGAGGACACCCCTTTGGTTGCAACCGCCCCGTGCCCCCTACCCCTCCAGAATGCTTAGTTGAATGTTTTTCAAAATATTTACTTCTGAAAGGGAGGGGGGGGGACGCGTCCAACAAAGTGAATTTTCATAAGGAAAAAATAATGATGTGTGTTGGGTTAAAACTTTAATATCCATAAATTGGTCAGCTACTCCCATCGGGTCCTATTTCTTTTTTTTTTTCTTTTTTTCCTAGTGCGCATAAAAAAGCATTAAGGAGCATCTCAGATTTCGTTTCCAGATCTTCAATTTCACAAAATTTCGAGAAAGCTCACAAAATTTCGAGCAAATCCAAAACAACATCGCTTGAAACTCCGTTCGAAAATCACTTAAATTACGTTTTAGAGCTTCAATTTCGAAAGAATGCCGGCCGTAATGTCACCAAATATGATCTTACAATCACGTTTTCAAGACTTCATTTTCAGAAAATGTTTGAGCAAAGGCCTCCGTTCTTAAATATCATAAAAACTTCAATTTTTCATAAGTCTTTTGAAAAACCTAAGTTAGAATAGCCTCTGAACCACATCTCCTAATATCATAGAATACTGCTTAGGTTTTTAGGACTTTAACTTTGAAAAAAAAAAAAAAAAATCGGGGGGGGGGGGGGAGCTTCAGAATTCCCTTCTTGTAAAAATCTTCAAAGTGTCTTTAATTGCGTTTTTGTTCAATTTCGGAAAATTGGTGGGAGAAAAGGGGAACTGATTTCTATCTATTTTTCAAAGAAAAAAAACGATCGGTAGAATCTCGGAGTTCCATTCCTTATTCTAATCGTCTATAGATATGAACTATACAATCATATTTTAAAGCTTCAACTTCTATAAATTTCCGCAGATTGCCTTGTACCCCATTTTCCCCCATAACACAACTAAAAAACCGTCTAAAATTGCGTTTTTCAAACTACATATTTCAAAAATTTTCCGGGGAGAATCCTGGACCCCCTCTTAGTAAAAGAGTTTTTCTTTCAATTTGTGCCCCTTAAACCTATTTTTTAGTTGCGTCACTGCTCCTGTTATCATGTTTTGACAGCCATAAAAGTTTTATTAATTATTCATCACTTATTAGAGATTAGATAGATATTCAAAGTGGCTTTAACTTAGATATTAATGTATTTTCTTCTTCCAAAACGCATTAGCATATCAGAGGAGCTGCTGAACTCAAAATAATTTCGAGATATGAAGTAAAAACGTACACCACATTGAAAAAATAAATATTCACACATTTTTTTTTGTATAAACTAAATTCAAACGTTATTCTTTTCCCGTTTTATATTTGTCTATAAAACCTCTCAGCAGGTGTTAACTATATTTTCCTCGAACGCCAGAGCATAAAGGCGCTCAAAAGACATTTGCACGACGGCGCCGATCAGGCTTGTGCGGCCCTGTGTAGGGTCTTCCGTAATATCGATATTTAGTAGTCAAAACCCTAAACATGAAAAAAAAGGTTCTATTTTTTAGGATTTTACGAACCCTTCGACTTATAATAAACGGGCAAAGACATTTGCTAAAAAGCTACAACCTAATAAACTGATAATTTGGAACATATTAGATTTGACAAAGAATTTTCTATTCATATATATTCTTATTTATTAACAAATGCATATGAATTGGTTTTAAAGGACCACCCCGCTTTTAGCTTACTTTCGCTAAGTCGCGAAGGGTGACCGATAACTAGGTCCGACCTACAGGGCCCGATTAAGACGTTGAGGGGCCCTAGGCCAAACCCTTTTTCAGGGGCCCCTGTAATCAAACATTACCGTTTTTTTCGTTGGGTAAAGCAATTTTAGCAATTTGGGGGCCCCTAAAGAGCGGGGGGCCCTAGGCCAAGGCCTAGTTGGCCTATTCAGTAATCAGGCCCTACCGACCTATATAATGTGTTTACGATTATTTATAAGCGAAACTCTTTCCACCATGAAAAGTACCTTGTTGCACCATTGGCGTGAATCGGTAAAAATGTGCCGGAAAAAGTCACATAAAGGCCTTATCTTTTTAACTGCTGGAAGAGTGGGAACGCTGTATCATATTGGGTTTAGTATTTAAATTGCTTGAAACGTTAAAATATTTTATGTCCACTTTCAAAGTACATTTGTGCACATATTTATGTACTTAAAAGTAGATTCGTTGGCCTGAAAGGATCCTAAAAAAAAAAAAAAAACACATGAAAAATAAAACTCATGGAAACATTGTCGGTGGGGGGGGGGGGGGGGGTTCAAAATAACTTTTTTTTCAGCTAGAGTCCAGGACACCAATATTTTTTTTACATTTACTAATAGTATTATGCTGTATAAGTTTTAGCTTGTTCTTACTCAATTTTTTCTTGCTAATTTTTTCCAAACTTGTTTTTCTTTTCTTTTATTTGAGATTGCCTTTTGTACTCTGCTCAATGAAAACGTGTGCCAGTAGAAAAGTACAAAGTTTCTTTTTTTTCCAGTTGCAATATTTTGTGGCAACACTGGAATTGTGCTAAAGAGTAAAGTTACTTGCATTTCAGTATTTCTGGTGCAAGGGATTAAGAGATAGGACATTTTCATTTTCAACTGCCTTTTTGAACTATGAAAGTTCATCTTGTTGTTCTTTGCGTTATAAGTTTTACTTAAAATGCCTTCAAAAAGAAAAGTTAGTTGAACTTGAGATTGATAAAAAGTATGAAATATTAAAATTAATTGAAATGGGAGTTAATCCAAAGAAAATTTAGCTGCCACATATGGAAATTCTAAAACTAGTGTCTAATAAATGCGCCAAACTTCAATAAGGAATTATTTTGTTGAACAATAGATCATCATGGTTATAAATGTATGTGAGAAAAAAAATAAAGCGAAAAATTTATTATTTTTGAATAGCTATGAATTTTTAGGAACTATTAATACCTAACAAGTAACTTTTCATAAACAATAAGATATAAGATTTATTTTTTGATCAATTTACTGAAATTTTAAAATTGCATGACACATTATACGTCATTCTGGGAAAATTATCTCTAAAAAATATTTGAATAACATTTTTACATTTTGTTTCAAAGTAATGTTAAACAACGAAAGTGAATTGAACAGAAAGAGTAAGTGTCAATTAGTCAAAAAATGAAAACGTGGTGCAAGAAATGACAAAAAAAAAAAAAAAAAAACATTACCCCCTTTATAAGTTGATCACCAAAGTACTGCACCGCAAGTGGTCAACTTACACAGGTTTTACTGTATATATATATATATATATATATATATATATATATATATATATATGATTTGCTTCCAATCCAATTGTAATAGGATTAGACAGTTGCGTGTTTTTAACTATACTTATGTAAAATAATCGAATATTTAATTTCAAAATTCAATTTCACCATTAAATTTAGCATTAAAAGACAACAAACAAGGAGGAACTATCTTTAAGAAAAAATGAATTTTGGGTTTGTATGTTTCAACATTCTGATTGTTTTGCTTCGTGAATGTCAGTTACCCGTGGAATTGCCCACTTTTGTTACTTAATTTATTTGTAAAAAGCAAGAAATAGAGAGGAGGATTTAATCCAAAGTGGCTTTTGACATTAAAAATATATGATACTTATAACGTCTTTCTTTCCCATCCCTGCCCACTTAAGGAAATTTTTATCAGTAGTAGTTGCCTTTCAATCACAAGAAAGAAGTTTTTACGACCGTTTTATAATGCCCTTTCGCCTCACGGGAAGCTTTCGACGAAGCCCACACACGTCAATCCCTTTCCCTTGTCCCATTGTCGTGCAAATTGATCTGCCCCACCCACTGACGCATTATACTGTTTACTTTCCCAGCTGTGCAGGCAGGAAAGAGGGGAGTGGGGGCGGATTTATATTCATTGAATGTATGACACTGGCTGTTTTTAAAATCATCAAATTAAAGAATTTTGATGCACAAATCTATGCTTTTTTTTTTCTAACTCGTTTTGTGTATTCGGCGTGTTTTCATGCTTTTCCTTTGGTGATTTCTATATTTTTGTCTTGTGTTTTGAACAATCAGTTCCTTCATGTGCAGTTTTGACGATGTGAATTTATCCAGAATAAATTCCGAAAACTCCGATATGAGTTTTATCCAGAACACAAAATAAATTCAAATAGTTTCATACTAATACTATCACATTCAAAGTAGGGGAATGTGGGGCAAAGTGTGAAATATTTACTCAACTTTTAGTGCCACCTATCAGGCAATATTTTAGCAACATAGTAGCACATGTGATTCTATTTCAGGCAGGAAAAAAATATCGCCAAAGATTAAAGCATATGATAATACGGGCAATTCAAAAAAAAAAAAAAAAATGATGCTCTCAAAGTGGCGTAGCTACATCAAAACTGAGGGTGGGCAACTGAATTTCGCGAGGTCCTTGATTATAACTAAAAATTACATTTGACGCAATTTAAACTAACATCGCATTTACTGGTGCAGGCTGCAGGAAATCCATATTAAGTCAATCAATCAGCTAAAGGGGGGGGGGGAGACTTCAAAAACATATTTCAGTATTTTTATTCCTTTTTTTTTATTTTAGTAGCTGATACAGAATTCTTAAGCTTGTAAGTAGTTGAAAGGAACTTAAGGTTTTAAAATTGATCCATTAATTGACATCTCTCTGTTACTCAAAAAAGCTCTGTCGCAAACATTAATTTCTTAATATCATTCTACAATCTTGACTCTGCTGTAGTCGATAGCTAAAAAAATAATTTTTCGAAAAATGTCGAAGATCGCGTTTTTTTAAAATAAGGTTTTTACATAAATATTTTATTTGGAACAATTGGTTTTCAACATCATGTTGAACGTACATTCCTTTAAATGAGACCTAAGTAAAATTTTTAATGCAAGTTTTAACAAAGTTATAAAAGATGATGTTGGTGTGGAAGGGGGGGGGGGTACAAATTTTGAATTTTGGTTTATCATGGCGATTCATAAAATAATGTAAAAAAATACTAATGCCTGAAAAACTGGACAAAAAAAGAAACATTTTCGCTTTTCACATTTAACTGCGAGCCAAACATTATTAAAATCTTGGACGTCTGAGCTCAAAAGTTATTTTATTTGTTGATTATTTGCCTTGGAAAGATGCTTAGTTGTGGGAGAGAAGAAACTAAAACACAGGGGAACAAAAAAAAAAAAAAAAAAGGTTTTTTTCTTTGGTGCCCAGAGTTTGAGAAGGAATTTTATATATGTTTGGGGGCTCTGAATTGTAATAGGAAACTAGTTCTTCGCTAGTAGCGCTACTTTTTTTAGATAAGTGCTGCTGTTTTACCCAAAATATGCAGTTTTAACTCCATTTTGAACATTTCTAAAGCTAGTATAGGCTTCTGAAAAAAGGATTGCTTCCAGCATAATTATCTTATTGTCAGTCTGCAGTCCAAATACTTAAAATTCACGTTCAGTAAAATTCACTGCATATCAGACAGGTTACGTAACAACACTTGAACGAATTAAGGTCCAACCTGTGATCTTTTGCTTTGGATATATGCACTACGCGTGGTGTGTTCCTAGTTGGATCTTTCTGTATAATATTTTCAGGTCCCGGTAACATAGTGGGTGACAATTCCTAAACAAACATTTTTCGGGGGTCCTATGCAGTAGTCAAACGTAAGCATTAATGGAAACTAGGGGGTAATGGTTTCAGGGTTGTTGAGGTGTTAAACCATTCATTGCAAAATACTTGTTGTTGGAAGTTAGAGCATCCCACACTTGTTCTCCTAAAAAAAAGGTAAATAAATAAAGAGTACCTGAATTTTCTTAAATAGTAGACTACTACAATTTTAGTCTCTTTGGGACCCTTAAAAATCGGGGACCCATGGCCAAACAGCTTGGTCTGATTGGTAATTAAGCTCTGATTTATTTCTATAATACAATGGGAATAGAAATTCCATGCTTCATTTTTATTTGATCTATAGATGTAAAACTCATATCATATATATTTCAACGTCTATGCATGCGGGAGGGTTTCATTTAAGTTTAAATAATTTTCGCGCAATAATCTTGTCTAGTCAATATGAATAGAAAAAAGGGGCCCCATACCACATAGTACCCCACTTATCACATAATAATTCAGCCAGGGACAATTGAGAGGGCATGTCAGCCTAGTCCGATGCGAGGAGCCCGACCCTTGCAAGGGCCCGTGTCGGAATCAGAGTTGTGTTTAATTTTTATAAGTTTTATATAGGGAGGGGGCCTGGCGACCAAACTAACTAGTAATCCGCCTTGGCTCTCGACAACCCTGAGTTCAACCACAACATAATAGTTTTACAAATTGTCTTCTCGTGCTTAAAATTAAGGATTTTCTCACAAACTACAACTTAAGAATGGTGCGTTGCATCCTACCGCATATGTCAAAAGGAGATTAAAAACACAACATAAGATATATTATATATTAGTAATGAAACAATAATAAAAGGACTAATGAGTTAAAAGGAGAGTAAATTTTAAAAAGGAAGGGAAAAAGAATATTACAGAAGACAAGCAACGATTAAATTAAAAATTAAAAAAAAACATCCGATCGAGTCGCAACTGTAAAATCGAGAGGAAAATTTGAAAATTCTTTTAAAGCCTTATATTATTAAAAATCTAAGTCAAGTACTTTATTTGCTATAAAATAGAAACTGGCAACACATAAATATTTTTTAAAATTTTTAACTATGTTTTCACAGTTAAAATTGCTAAAAACCTTTTAGAGGTTTTTAAATAATATCTTGGTTAATTAATGTCATCCACAGATGAAACCCCTAGCTAAGAACACTCTCGATCAACTCTCCTTTCGAACAAATTCTTTTTTTTTTTTTTTTTTTTTCAAAATCGGTCCATCCGTTTAGGCGCTAGAGTGTCACAGACAGATACACAGATACACAGACACGTGAAATTTATAACCTCCTTCCTTTGTGTGTGGGGGGTTAAAAATTAAGAGGTGATGAGTTCAAATAATTACTCTGATTGGATAATGTTAACACTGGTACTCTCTCATAGTTCACACATTTGCTACAAAAATGGATCATATTTATTGCATTTTTTACAGAATATTATAATTTTTAGTAGGATTAGATAACTTCAGATCTTTGGGTATTTTATGACGTAAATCTAAGTTTCATTGCAAGGCCGTGGGCTGTCGCCAGCTTCGCCCACGCCTAGCTGTGATATTTGTTGCAAATCAGAAATGATTTTCGGTATGATAAAAGGATAAAGTTTCATGTTATTATCATGTATTAAAGTTCATTTCCGAAAAAATGTTTTGACCAATTCAGATGAACGAAATTCCTGTGAGTTGGTTTCACCACAGAAGAAAATCTATAATGAGGAACATTAATACAAATGAAATAAAGGTTGTAATTAATGAGGCAAAAATGAATTCGTAAAAAATTTCAAGCAGTTACAAAGCAGACAACCAGGAACAGAAGATAAATAAATACCTTTGTGCTGAACAGTAAAGTAAGACAAAACAATGTTAGAAGAAGCACAAATTTGTAAATTACAGCAGACATGTGTTTCGGCGTTATAGGGAACGCCTTTTTCAATGCAAAAAAATAATGAGCTTATGGATGGCTTTTGTCGGATGTCTCTTCATCCATAAGCTCATTATTTTTTTGCTTATGGATGAAAAGACATCCGACAAAAGCCATCCATAAGCTCATTAATTTTTGCATTGAAAAAGGCGTTCCCTATAACGCCGAAACACGTGTCTGCTGTAATTTACAAATTTGTGCTTCTTCTAACGTTGTTTTGTCTTACTTTAACCAGGAACATGTTAAAAACAAAACATTTGAACAAATGAATTAAAATATTTCAGCAGTCACAAGAAACAATCACTCGGTTAAAAAATTAGTAATTTGCGGAATAGGAGGGGTTTTTTACCTGCTTGTAAAAGCTGCGGTTTAAAACCGGGGATAAAACAACCAACTGACAAAAACTTGGAAACCCTGTTCTTTCATTCTTTACATATAAGTATAATGCATTTAATGTACATGTTTATGCCCTCGAAATGCTTATTTTTATGAATGATATCCTCATATAAATAATTAGCCGATGATAAAGTAACCCGCGTGTTTCAACAAATGAACTTTTCATAATATGTTTTGGTAATGTTTAGGAAATGCTTTATCGTGACAAGGCTGAACACGATCCGGTGACTTAACTGTTTTTTTTTTTGGTAAGACTGCCAGTTTATGAGAATAAAGAAACGTAAAAATGGTCAACAATGACCGCTATCTATATTGGAGTTAATGTTTAATTTAATCCACTGGAGTAAGGATTAAACTGCCAAATTTAATTTACACTACCAAAATATCACCAAACAGGCAATCGCTGGGTTCAAATGTACATAGAAGCAAATTTTCACACCGTCATACCATGATGGATGACTTTCTAGTTTACAATAATTGGGAAAATGAGATAATTTAATTTTATCAAAATTACCATTGATGATAGTGGATAGATATTGGCTATTATATTCATGGTCTCTGTGAATCTGATTATGTAACATAAGTGCTGCGCAAAAAAAACACTGAAAAAACACCACTTCTAATACATAAACTAGGAGGCTCCTCCCAATGCTCGCTTCGCGCAAACTTAATATTTTTTGATCCTGGATTTCCTGCCTCTTAAGGTTTAGACTGTCTAGAAAACTGAAACGCGAGCAAGAAATTCCAGCGTATTATTTTCCCTTACCGTTTTTTTTCCAATTATTTTTTTGTGTCAATTTATATGCGGTTTATTAAAGTAAAACGCATTCCGATTACTGCTTTTTAATATATTGAGCTAATTATATAGACACGTTATTGCGGTACTTTTTTTTTTTGAATTTACCTCTTTTTTTTTCTAGTTCTTCTATAGGTTTAATAAAGAAATGATATTTTACTGTGCTGATTTTTTTTTTTTTCTTTTATCGCATGATATCGACCCCACGTCCAAAAAAATTTCTACGTTGCAAAAATTAAAAAAAAAAAAAAAAACTTCACGTATTATGTAATATTTTTCAAATCCTCCCCCTATTCAAACATAAGATTTCATTTATTTGTTCAAAATAATAAAATGTTTCATAAGGATGAGTTCCACTAAAACTCCCAGTTAGACGTTTAATCAAAGATTTCTTTTTTACACATCACTTATATTATTTTACTGCTTTCAACTACATATTAACAATATCCTCATATAAATAATAGCCGATGATCAAGTAACGCGCGTGTTTCAACAATCAAACTCGCTCAACGGAATGATAATTTGATAATTGGTTTTGGTAATGGTTAACATGCAGAGAAAGGCTTTATTGTGAGAAGGCTGAACTCGATCCGGTAACTTAACTGTTTTACTGAAGACTGTAAACAATCTGCGAACAAATAAGACTTTTAAAATAATTATCGACTAGTTTCTTAATTCATTTGAAAGATAATTAACTGTCGCTGACGACGTCGTTCGCGTTATTCAAGTACTGTTACACGCGGCGTATTTAAATACACCGCGCGCAACATAAACAAACATCTCAATACAGTTCTTTAAATACGTCTGCAAATCTTACATCACTGGAATCGTTACTAAATTAAGGTTTTAAAATTATTTTTAAAAACCTTTTTGTGTACAGAAATATTTACGAAAAATTTGGAACCTAGACTGAATGTGTTTTCTATATTTTTTTCTTTTTTGTTTCTGATGACTAATTAAAAATAAAACTTGCCGTACACAGTGCGATTCTTTTTCTTGTAAACTATTCATTCTATTCCCTGCCAAACCACTTGATTTCCAATACAAAATACATGGACTTGGGAAATATCAAGTAAGAATGTGCCCCCCCCCCGCCCCCCCCCCCCCAAAAAAAAGAAAACTAAGGAAATGTGGAGATTTTAATAAACCCTCCCTCCTCCTCGGGACCCTTACACAACTAATGAACTTACCTTTTTTCTGGTTATACCCCTGCCCCCAACTATGAAATGTTACCATGAAACAATCTCCTGTAGAATAACGACTCAAATGCATCAAAATTTAAAAATACAACCACCCCCCTAAGTTGTAATATATACACGTCTCCCGCTACACAACCTTAACTATGAAATGTTACCACGAACTATCTTCCGTGGAATGCTGCCTCAAATGCATTAAAATTTAAAAATACAACCCCCCTTCCAAGTTGTAATATATACACGTCTCCCCCTCCACAATCTCAACTATAAAATGTTACCACGAAACAATCTTCCGTGGAATGAAGACTCAAATGCCCCATTAAAATTTAAAAATACAACCCCCCCCCCCCCAGTTGTAATATATACACGTCTCCCGCTACACTATAAAATGTCACCACGAAACAATCTTCCGTGGAATGATGACTCAAATGCATTAAAATTAAAAAATACGATCCTCACCGCCCAAAATTTAAATTTCTACACGTCTTCCCCCCCCCCAACCTCAATTATGCAATGTTCCGCGAAACAATCTTCCGTGATATATAATGAGTGAAAGGCCCCATTAAAATTTAAAGATACAACCCCCGCCCAAAGTTTTAACATGTACACTTCCCCCCCTCCACACACAATCTATCCCTTTCTAACGTTTAAGGTAGAAGATAATAAGGTTTAAAGGGGGGGTGAGTACCCCCCTTTCTTTGAAACACCCTACCCTCAATTATGAAATATTACCACGAAACAATCCCCCAAAAATACATCAAATATATTAAAAAAAAACAAAGCAAAGAAACCCATAACATGACTTTAAACGCGTTAATCCCCCCCCCCCCCCCCAGTGGCGGCGGCAGAAAAACAGTTAAAATGTTGCAACGATACAATCTTCCAACAATGCATTAAATATAATTGAAGAAAAGCACAAAATTACACACATCCATCTCTCCCCCCCCCCCCAGTAACCCCCCAGTGGCGGAGGCAGAAAAACAGTTTGGGGGATATACGCTTCCGTGGATACACCACTGCCTCTATTTTAAAGGCTTTAAATTAATTTAAAAAATTTACTTTTTAATTTAAATGCATAGACGGCCCCCAGAAAAAAGCGTCCGAATGGGGGGAGGGAAGGGGACGAGGAGCAACTGAGCAACAACGCGAACCCCCTAACATCACTCTCGATCTGTATCTATACCTTAACCGATCACATCTTATACACGAACCCCAATAACATTAAACTTAAATGAACAACACTGCATTTAATTTGGATACCGACCCTGATTACGTATCCTATTCTAATACTTTAGGGGCATTCTACGGTATTTTTAAAATTATGTAGAGTCCGTAAGGTGACCTTTTTTTGCCATAACTTTTTAATTTACCGTTTGATTAGCAAATTATTTTAATTTGAGCTGGTGTGTTGGTAAGGAAAAGATCAAAATAAAATAATATGCTAATCAAACAGGTAAATTAAAAAGTTATGGCAAAAAGGTCACGTTACGGACTCTACATAAATGTCAAAAATACCTTGGAATGCCCCATATATATATATATATATATATATATATATATATATATTGCTGCATTTTAAGCTTTACTTTGAGTCATTTTTATTTTACACCCAATCTATGAAACAGTGGACATTTAGTCAAGAAATAAGTCTTCCTGAAAAATTCATAATTTGTCATTTATAATTCTTAAAAAGTAAGTTCTGTATTTTAGTATTTTGTGATTTTTTATTTTCAGTGAATAAAATGCAAACATACACTTTAGAAAAAATGATCATAAAATCTTCCTTCAAGTTTCATGACTCAGCGTTGGATTTACTGGTTTGGCAACCTGCAGCGCATTTTTGGACGCCCCTTAGAGATGAACAGAATTAATAATTTTAATGTGTCTTTTTGGATTTCCCTATCGGGCCGCCTCCCTGTCCTGCCAGTCCCAAGCAATTGTGATCGAGTAAATCCGCCTCTTTCGTGGGTTATTACAGCAAAATATTATCATTTTCATTGCTGAAACTTTAGGTAAATTTTTTCAGCTATGGGAAAGGGATCTTAAGGGAGAATTTTGGCCATTGGAGCAATCACGTGGCTCCCCCCCTGAATATCCCTGACAATGTCCCCTTGTCCTGCTTTCTGTGCAAAAATGTAACCTATTAACATATTTTATTTTCATAAATTTAAACAACTGAATCATGTCCTTTCTCACCCTTCTTTGTTTCAATCTATACATATTAAGCTTTTTACGCAGAAAAAGTATGGCATTATGTTTGCCAGCTTCCAGTCCAATTAAAAAAGTATCTTTAAAAAGCTTGAAGAGTGATGATTGAAGGTAAATCCTGTCCAAAATATTTGCAACATGCAATACATCACACCAATCAAAGTAGGAGTTGTTGAAATCTCAACAAAAAAAAAAAAAAAACAAGGTCCAAAATTGTCAAATTGAACGAAAAATGAGAAGGTATGGCCATGGCAGCCTGATTGGTAGGTATGGCATTGGATTCGTAATGAATGGTCATAATGTAAGTTAATTATCAAAAACTTTTGATTAATTGATAGGTCTCGTTACCTTGACATCACTTTAGTGTAATTTACATTAACTTTCCATGTAACTTTTGAGTATTTAGACTGTTTGCTTAACAAGTTGTTATAATTCCTAGCAATCATGTATTAATTCATCATATAAATGTCCAAGTAGTTATGTATATTAATTGCTCCTGCCACTTTTAATTTCCTTTTGACTGACATGCATTTCATTTAACATATCCTGTTTGAAATATTTAATGTAATTTTTAAATATCTTGGTTTTTTGCTAAAACAATCATTATAATTCCCTACCTTCCTGCATTGAGTTATAATATTAATATCTTAATAGTTTTTTATTTATTTGTCCTGCCATTTTTAATCTCTTTTTTTCTGACATTCATTTCATTCAACATAGTTTCCTTCCTGCTTGAACCTTGTGCTTGAATTTTGAAGCTTTGATGTGTTGAAATTCTGCATACCCTTTAGCAACAGGAAAGAAAATTCAATAAAAAGCGATTCAAGCATGAGGTAACTCATATAACTTTAATCCTTACATGAATTAATTTTATAGTTATTACCTTTTTAAAAATCATTTGAAAAAAAAAGAAAAACATTAGCTTTATTGTTCTGCAGGATCTTACTTGTCATTAAAATTGAATAAATATCTAGCCCAGTAACGAAGCTCATGTACATTGTACAATCAATTCTGTGTTATTTTGGCTGAGGAAAATGAACTGAATGCTAAGTGCAGTGATTACTAGCTTACAAGTACAGTATTAACGATCATCAAGGGACTGGAAAAAGTTGTCAACTCAAAGATATCGTTAAATCGAGGAGCGTAGACATTAAATGCAGTCAAATTCAGACCAGTGAAATGTATAATTAAGTTGAGGAAATCATTAAATCAGGTATTGTTGAATCAAAGTTATACCTTCTGTACTAGCTAACAAGAAATTTACTACAAAAAAAAAAAAAAAAGGAACAAGGTTCAAAGTTGTAGGGTTGACTTATCTGTGAAGCAAAAGGTGAAAAACTCTTTTCCAGTAGAGATGTAAAATTCTGAAAATTTTCATATTTTCTTTCAATCTTGTTAATTAAATGCAACGAAATACTGGCAGACATGCAACATACCAACATCCCAGATATGACATCCTGCAGATTGAAATTTCGTCCTTATGGACTCGGCCTAGAATAATCAATAACCAAACTGGAGGCTGATGTCATCTCATTGAAGCTGAGAGTGCCAAGAAACTAGTAGCTAAAATAAATTTAGCACACCAGCCAAAGTAGGCAGCCATGGTATAATTCAATTTCTCAATTGAAGACAAAGCATGGGTATTAAGCATTCAACTTCATTAACTCTACTGATAAATTATGTTCTGATCTGCCTAATTAGCTTAAACAAGTTGAAATAGATGTCAAGTCTTTGTTTGAAAGAAAAAATAGATGATTTTACCATAGTTAGATTTACAACAAAAAAGTGAGTTGCCCATTATGATGACCTATTAGCGGATAGAATGCAAAGCTGGATTTCTAGAGTTTGAAATAAGTTTTATGAAGCGAAAAGGTAATATGTTTATTATCTATTTTTCTTGAAAAATTGACAAAATGTGTTAAGCTGCACACATCCAGTTGGGTTGAGCGGAACTTAAAGAAATACAACAAACGAATTGTTCGCATTTGACTTTTCAGGTTTTGAAAATATATGCTAGGCTTTCTATTTGTTCTATAAGTATGCTGATACTTATATTTATTTTTCATCTCTCTTTTTTAAAAAAATTTCAATTGATAAAACTCTTAATTTTACTATTGCAAGACAAGAAGCAAATAAGATGATTTTTGCACTTATTGTCCTTTTTCTTTTTTTATTTGTTGTAATTTGAGTTTCATTATGCTTCTTTAAAAAAATTATTAGTTTCTCAGTTATTTTCTCAGTGGGATCAAGTATCCCCCATGAAGGGATCATGTATCCCTTGATGTGGGAATACATGATCCCTTTATGAAATTTAAAAATATATACATATATATTATTTTACCAAAACTATCTGTTTCATTTCAACTAAAAAAATACTGTCTGATAGAGGAAAAAATTACCTTTGTTCACATACTTTAAAAAAATAAATAATAAAAAAAAGAAACATATAATTTGCAGCAGAGAAATAAATTGAAAACTAAAGAGGGGATCAAGTATCCCCAGTCTCCCCTAGTGTTAAAATCAGGGTTAGGTTCTATCGATAAAATACATTCTAGTAATAACAAATATTTTTTTAATTTAACATGTAATTGTTTCGATATATATAGGTATGCCTAAAGTGCATGAAGAAAACATGAACAAACTTACTGCTAATAAAAGTAGCGGGTTATGTTAGTTTGTTGGTTGTCTTTAATAATTTTTCTCGGAAGTTTTTTGTCGGCCATCAACACATCCATGATTTCTTGCATCAGTTCCATGGCAAGATCTTTCTTCATTAACAAATCAGAAAGATCTTTTGTCATTGTCAAGTAATGGCTCAAAACTTTCAACGTAACAGTTTTTGGTTGTCTATCATCTATGTGTTCTTGTTGGTTTTACATTCCTTTTTCACTTACAAGTGCTCTCGATCAGTGAGCTCTGAATCGTAAAAGGTTAGTAACTTTACTTCTGGAAAGAAATTTTTGTTAAAAAAACAATCGCTGAAACTTTATCTTGTGACCCAAGCTCACTTATTAGCATGCTAAAATGCAGTTCATTGCATGTTATCTGCAATCCCAGAAGTTTGGATTTTAAAGGACATGAAAATTTTCTCTGTTGGAGTGCCACCTCCACGTAAAATCAAAAATCCATGTATAATCAAATCCGCATAAAATAAGCTTGCATAAGATGAGTTCAGGCCCGGATCTAAGTACCTGAAAACCCCGAAGTGTGGGGGACCAACAGCCAAAGAAATTGAAAAAAATCTAACACTAAGACTTATTAGCATTACAAATATATACAGCTGGCCTCTGAGCAAGGGCCCTACAGAGTTTTTGCAGGGGGCCGAGTCTGGATAAGTTTCTGTGAATGTTGATATTCACATGACAAATGATACAGTAAATGTTGACCTTTACCAGATTTCAAATTTTCACAGTTACATATGTACAATGTTCTGCATTGAACTTGAATGACCTCCTTTTTTGCAATCATTAGTCCTAGATACTTACTTCTTATTTCAAAAATGGCCAAAATAAGATGCAGAGATAACATTTCCTAAGTTTGAAGCAAAAAAAATATAGTAAGAAAATATGGAATCTAACTATTATATAAACCCAGGGTCATCATGTGAATGTTTAGGGAAGATACAAGAAAAAGAAAGGAAAAATACATTGCAAGCATGAAAAAATTGAAACATATGTGACCAAATTTCAAGGAGATATTTGAGGTTAAAAGCTTGTATCAGTCAAGTAATAATAAAAATTATAAATTGAAGTAACTTTTCTTTTTATTTTATAAAGAGCTTTTAAATTTGCAAGAAAACTGTTCGCCAACGTTTAGATTACATAGATAACATTGAATTTTCAAAATTCATTTCTCTCTTAAATTGCGAAAACCATTCCAGAAGTTAACAAAAATTAAATTAAAATGAATTTTATAAGTATTACATTGATAAAAATGAATATTTCACTAATGAATAATAATCTTCACAAAGACATTTTGTCAGGAATAAGAAAGCTATGAGAAACTGAATTAATATGTATAAACAATACTACTTAATTACATAATGCGAGTGTTGTTGTTTGTTTGTTTTTTTTTTTTAAATTTAATATTCCAAGTATTTTACATCTACTTTACTTTGAGTTTTTTTCTTCTTTCTGGATTTTTAATAATCAATTTTCCTCCAGGTTATGGGGTGCAATTGTTACTGTTCCTACTATTACTGGCTTTTCATACCTACTTATGTTCAATAAATCTTTTCTTAGTTGGATAAGGGATTGGTTTCGCTGGTGCCCTACTTCAGATGAGCTGATAGAACAAGCAGAAAAGAAGCTCTTGTCTTGTAGGTATTTTTAAAACAATAATTTAGTCATTATATACTATTTTAAATTATAGTTGAAAAAGATGTTTTCGATATGTGATTGCGGCTTAATAATAATTTGATTCTCACTTTCGTTAAAATATAAAGTTAGTTGTAGGAGAACGCAAGTAATTTCATGTATTAGGCTGTTTTAAAATGAACTTATAAAATTTGGAGAAAAAGTTAAGCAAAACGAGCATTGTTTCATTAGAGCCCTAATTGAAAAAAAAAAAAAACTCATTTTTTCAAAAATCTTTTTTTTTTTTTTTTGCAAATTAATTTGAAATTTTCAAATGTGCAAAAGTGTTTACACCATAAACCGTCATAAAATAGCTGTAAATTTTTAATATTTTATGTTCCAAAATTGACTGTTTTGGTTTTCAGTACCTAGTGAATTTCTTAGCTTCCATCCTAATATTTTTATCTGTTTGAAATACAAGTGTCTAAGGCCCCAAAAAAAATCTTATTAACAATTTGGACTAAAGTGGAATTTTGAAGTGATTGCTCAGATTACCTTTTCTACTTTAATTTTAATTTTAACATATCATGCCTCTTGAATTTTTCGATAGAGTTTCGTTTTTTTTCCATTTTTTAGTCAAACTTACAAATACAAATCAAGCTATTTGAAACATATTTCAGAGACCGATGTATGATTTGAGCAATCAACCAAGTTAATTGCTTTCACTATTCCATGGCTAGGAGTTTAGCTCTCTTTTTTCCTTCACTCTGATTATAAGATACTGTACATGATATAGTGCCATTAGGGAATTAATCTAATTTGAAAACTGAATCATTGAGAGAACAATTGCGTCTTTGGTAAGAAATAGTATTGCCCTCTTTTTTGGCACTGAAAAATAGTGTTTATTGTTATTTTCTATGATAAGTACCTTCAATGGTAAGTTTATCTTGTTTACCTTCACATCATAATTATACCGATACAATTTTTTTTGCCTGATAAACAATGCTCATTCTTAGGTGATGATACTGTCTAGAACAAATAAAGCTTATATGATAAACTGACATGAAAGTTTACCGCATTGTAGCAGAAAACGCTTTTTTGTTTTTTTTTAAAGAAGTTTATTGGCTTTTTTTGACATCAATCTAAATCTGTTGAAAAATTGTGACCAAAAATGTGTGCCAAGACATTTTTTGAAAACTAGTTGTAGTAGTTTACATGAATTTTCATTATTTCAAACACATATAAGTGAAAAATAAATTTGTCTATGAAACATCCCAACATCCTAACATTGAACCACATGTGTCGTCGAAAATGGTGCAACATTTTTAAGAATTCAGTTCTTTTGCTTCCTGAAAATATTTCATTTCTTCTGAAAGTTGAAAACTCTTCTAACATGTACTACCTTTTATCTTCTCATTTTAATATTTATGTAAATATTTTTTTCTCTTTATTTTTTGTGAATATTAAATCATTGATAATTTTCAATTTGTCTCATTCTGTTGTTTTTATTGTGCAATTCAAAAGTTTTTTTTAATGCATTTTTCATAACATCGTGGTTTATTATATGGATGCTTCAGTTGCCAAATCGATTAACTCCACTTTTTAAAAAAATCCTCATTTCTGCTTTAATGGTACTTTATCAATGCTTAGCATGTGAATTTATATTAAAGTTTTGGTTTGGTACATTTCTGACCATGTGATGGCACAAAATGTGACACGAAGGCCTATTCACTCCTATGGATAACGCTATCTTCATCATCACTTTTCTCGACTTTTTGTTTTATGGAGTTAATCGATTTGGCTAGTGAGGCATCCATATCTTACTCTAAATGTGCATGTTTTTTTTTTTCCGTATTTTTTAATCAATTTGGAGTTTAGCCTTTTTTTTTATTATTGACAATTTTATACTTGAATAAAGCACTTCTAAAATTTTTCCAAATTATCGAAGATCTGAAAACAAAAGTTTCAAATATTGCCAATCAATGGAATCTTACCCTATTTTCCTGCGTATTATCTGCAGACGGTCTATAATCCGCAGGTCCTAAAATTGGCCTGAAGAAGAAAAAAAAAAGCTTTGTATAATCTACGGATTATACAAAGTTTTTTTTTATTATCCACGGATAATACAATGTAAAAAAATAAAGTTTGAATTTAACATACCATTTGAGCAACTAAACAAAAAACATGAAAATGTAATTACTTTGAAAGCATAATCAAAATTACTCTAAAGTATAATAATTTCTTCTTGAAATCATGATTACAGTACGCTAATTACTTGCAAAACAAAGAGTCAAGACAAAGGAGCAAACAATCTAATCTTGCACAAATGGCCTCCTCCTTCACTGTATTCTTGTTTATTTTACGTGACCTGAATCCTGTAAGAGGAACATTCAAGCAACTTAAAGTAACCAACATGCAGGCAGGCAGCAAGAAAGAACATGTAAGCTTTGTAAAATAAACAACATTCTGTCGTCGTACGGTCTCTATCTGTGATTCCTTCAGTAAATATTGAGATTCAACGCATTGGTGTTAAGAAACAAAAATCTGCGGCAGCATATAATCCGCAACTCATAAACTTTGCCTTTTTTAACAGATAATCCGCGGATTATATGCAGGAAAATACGGTAGTTATTTTTCTCACTATACTTCATTCAGAATGTTTTTACAGTCAGCTCATGTTAAAAGTACAACTCTAAATAACTTTTTTATCTTGTGTAAAATTAGTTTGAAATGCTTTGTTACATTTATTGTAAAATCAAAAAGAGAACAACTTGTATATGAATTGTTATTTAAATTCTAAAAATTTTAATTTAGATGTAAAGAGCAGCTATGAATTAGATTTTGTTACTGTTACACACACCAACAAAAATAAGGAAGAAGAATGCAAAATTAGATCCTTAATTGTTCACAAAAAGTCAGAGAAGACTGCTACTCCACTGGTGCTTCTTCATGGTTTTGCTTCTGGTTCTGCATTGTGGGTTTTAAACATTGATAGTTTATCACAAAATAGACCTTTGTATACTCTTGATCTTCTTGGATTTGGACGAAGTTCAAGACCTGTGTTCAGTTCTGATCCTGAAATAGCTGAGTCGCAGTTTGTTGATAGTAAGATTTTATTTTTTCCTCTCATGTGTTTTATTTAATTTTCCTCTCAAAAACTCAATAACCCTATCATTAATTTTTATCAGTGTTTTATTTAATGTACCCCTTAAACAGAAGCTATAAGTCTTGTAGCTTTACTGTCTCTTCACAAAGTTTAATATTTTTGAAACTTAACAAACTTTTATGTGGTTGCAATGTGGGGAGGAAATTTTTTTACCACATCTTTCTACAAACTTTCCAATGAAAAAATCCATTTTGTGTTAAATATTTTTGTATGATGTTGATGACTTAAGATTATTGTATAAGGTTAGGTAGGGTCAGTGGCATAGCTAAAGTGTTTGCCGCCCGGGGCGGTTCCCCTATTTGCCGCCCTTTCATTGTGAAATGGCTAATACATTAAACTTTCAAGAGTTTTTAAATTAAAACTACAAATACTATTTGAGAGAAAAAAAAAGAATTGTTTTCTACATACTTATAAAAGAAAAAAAACAAGAAAGGGGGAAGCACACTTGGAGAAAATTGCTAAATTTACGTAAAAAATCAAAAATTTTGGCAGTTTTCGGTGAAGTAAAGGGAAAGGGCGGTTGCATGAGTTTGCTTCCGATTTTTTTCAAAACTATTTCTATTTTAGTGTTTCTTTGTTGACGTTAAGGGATCAATAGGCACCGCAAGAAAATGTTCGGAAATCAAAGTTTTAAAATGCAGCTTAGGCTACTTTGTGAAGAGGTTAAGAAAATCAGGAATGATAGGATACTCAATTCAAAAATTTTCAGCTCTGAAATATGCAATTTTAGGCAATCTTTGGCAAGTAAATGCATGTGCATTCTAAGGCAGTTGTAAGCGTTAGGGTAGGGAGGTGTGCTGAGCTTTCTAACTGAAATATTTTCTCAATTGAAATCAATTTTAAGGATATTTTTGGTAATTTACTGGAATGGGGACAGTTCGCCTTCTTTCTTTGAAAATTATTCATCACCAAAGTCTCAAAAACGCATTGCTACGCTATCTTTGGTGACGTTAAAGGGTTCCCTAACACCTAATGGCACCAAAAATGATGTAAAGCCTGGCGGTTCTCTCGTAGAAAATTTCCGTAATTGACGCCCGACTTTAAGCTTTGATTAATATTGGTAATGTTAGGAGCAAAAGGGGGCAGAGGGAGGTTTCCCTCCTAAAATCTTTCTTCAAGCTGAAGTTCATTTTAGGCTATCTTTGAGAGGGAAGAATTAGCGAGCTCTCCCACCCACGCAAATTTCTATGAGCAAAATTTTGGGCTGTCTTTGGAGACATTGGGAAAATTTTTGAGGAATTCGGCTT
The DNA here is from genome assembly GCF_026930045.1 of Uloborus diversus. Classification (NCBI taxonomy): domain Eukaryota; kingdom Metazoa; phylum Arthropoda; class Arachnida; order Araneae; family Uloboridae; genus Uloborus; species Uloborus diversus. The sequence goes on from NC_072733.1 coordinate 67,015,048, forward strand.
TCCTTCCTCGGAAAATTTTTCAAAATTGAAATTTCCAAAACGCGGAGACGTTAGATGAGGGGGGAGGGGTAGTTAAGGTATCTTTCTCCGGAAAATTCCGATACTGAAGTCCTAAAAAAGTATTTTAAGCTATCTTTGCTCACGTTAGGAAATAATGCATAGTCAAGGTTCAAATGCTGTTTTCTTATAATGAAGTATCAAAGTTTTAAAAACGTAATTTTAGGCTACATGTTGAGTCTTTAGAAGAAAGGGTAGGAGTTTTCTCAAGGAAAGATTTCAGAATTAAAGTCCTAAATATGTACTTTGTGGCTGTGTTTGCTACGTTACAGCTAAAGACAGGGTTCGGGGCTCTGCCCAGAAAATTTTAAACATTGAGGTCTAAAGCCGTATTTCTAAGCTATCTTTGGTGGTATCAGGAAAAGAGATGAAAGATTCGCGAGCTCTCCCTCCTAAAAACATTTTGAAACTATCTTTCACGCAGTTAGGCTACAGAGTAGAGGTGAGAGAGGTTCCCAACTGGAATTATTTGAAACTGAATGTTCTAAAAGACAATTTTAGACTATGCTTGGCCAAGTTGAGAGACCAAACTAAATATTGAATGAAATTCGCTTACCTTCCATAAGGAATAGACTAATATGTGATCCAAAGTTATCGATAGATTTTCTACTCCCGCCAAGGAAACCAAACGTCAGCAGCCAGCAAAAGCAAATCCACCGCCAAAGACGAAAGAAAATAAAAGCGACAAAGAATAGTTGACACAACAGAACAAGTTGGGATTTTCTGGGTTTTTCACCCCTCTGTATCTCAGCCCCATGAAGACCCTCGGAAGTGATTTTTGGTACACTCAATCCCTAGTGGCCCCTGACGACGTACACCAAAATACAATACCCTGGACCATCAGGGGGAGGAGGAATTTAAGTTATAAAATCGCTGTTCAAAAAAGTTTTCGCTTCCTTTGACAGGGCTACAGCCCAGACGAAAAAAGGAATCAAGCTGAAACTTCGCACACACATTCCTTGTGCCCTACTGATGTGCCTTTTGTGCCATTGGACCCCCTCCTCCTCCCCCTCCTCCCTCGTTTTTATCCCCCAAAATGTACCTTCCCGGGGTTCTGTCACAGCCCCCCGGGGGAGGGGGGTTATGGCGATGATTTTTTGTATACATATTCTTGGGGGTCATTGAGTACATATACAAAAATTCAACCCCCAGGGACATCATGAGCTGGAGTAATTAAAGTTTGAAAATCACTAATTTCCCCTAAATTCCTATGTACTGACTCTCAGTTCATAGGGTTTGTTAATCTCTGACTGCAATTGCAAGGCTAGAACAGATCTAAAATCTAACAGTTATTCAAAAGTTTTCTTAGGAAATGAAATTCAATCAAGACTAATAAAACAGATCCAACGATTGCAAGTAGACGTTAAATCGCGGATATCACAAATTTTCCACAGCGACTGCGCATGCGCGCGGACTTAGATCATTGGGCTTTCTGTTTTAAGATTCTATGTTTGTTTTTATCTAAGCAAAAAATACTCAGGAAAAATCACAGTTGTAGATGCAAGTAAGTTTAAAATTTCAACAATGTTGAAGAGAGTTAAGTTTTGGGAGTGGCCTGGAAAAGACGATAAGATTTGGCTTCTATCTGAATTATGAAGAAAATAAAGACTCCAAAGGAAATTGTAACAAACAGATTTGTTATTGATGGGATGTAGGAATAAGTGTACGTAGTGTGTTTCTTTTTTGTATTTTTACCTACTTACCTAACAATTTTGATTTATTTCATGTTTGCTTTTTGGTTATGTAGGTACAGATAGGTTATTCTATTCATTTTCAATATCAATTTTGTTCATTCATCAAAAGTCATTTTCGCTCCTTGTTTAAAAGTCTAATTTAAGTATATTTACGGTATTGGAGTGTTACTATTGCGTTTTGTTGCAATAAAAATAAAGTTCCTTTGTTTTATCTCGATTTTATGATGTACCTGACCCTCCAAAGTTCAGTTTTCAGCATAACTTACATCTACAACACTCCCACTAAAATATGAGAGAGGTAGAATGTGCTGTACTATTCTCACCCGCAATGAGAGGGTGAGACTAGTACAAAAAAAAAAAATCTGCTCTGAAGGAAGTGAGGCTAAAGTTCCAAATTATTTCAGGGTCGGAATCAAAAGCCCAGGTCCTAAACTATACTAATAATAACCTAACTTTTTTTTCCCAATGAATGTTGAGTAATTACAAACAGAAATGTACTAAAACTGTACCATCGTCACCCGCTTTTACTGTATTTTAAAATGATGATGATGCTGATTGAAAGCAGAATCCTCCAATATTTTTAGGGAACCGCCTTTACCTCAACATTTATCTTCTCTTTTTTGGGAAAGACATAAAAATTCGCCATTCTTGATTTCGTTAAACATGTTATTCGTTTCTCAGTAATATCAACATGTGTGATTTGTCCTATCAATGTAATTTTATACCTTTTCCCTTTATGCTCTAAAAATAAGTTATTTTCCAGGTTTTTTTTTTTTTTTTTTTTTGATAGTTTGAGCATTTTACCCTTATGTGGTTTTTTAGTTATCTACTTTAGCCGAAGAGGAAGGAAGTGCTACATCATGATCTAAGGTTGATGTTGCTGATTCTTGTGTAGCACTTTGCATGAGCAGCTCTGATTTTTGTATTAAGATAATCTTGCAAAATAATACTTGTGTTCTGAAGCTGTTGTATGCATTCGGGGATGTTTCCCCAATTAATGCTATATTGTACAGATTTTCTCAAATCTTAGTTTTATATTTTCTGCAATGTTAATTATACAGATAATGCTTTTTCCATAAAAACTAACTGAAGTGCTCTTTGTCTTGTCTCATTTAAAATTTATAACAGAGCATTATTCAAAAATGCTGTGATTTTTTTTTTTTTTTTTTCAACAATGCTTCTTTTAAAATGTAACTCTGATGTCGTGTGTTTTGCTGTACATCAGTACATTTACTTGGTAACTGTGTTTTGGATTGTACACTAAAACTGCTTTAACATTTCGGTAGGAACCTGTAGCTCATTTTAATGACATTTACTTTTTATAAAGTGTCAATAACTTTTTTGACTTTATCATTTTACTATCAAATTTGGGAAGAATCATATTTGGAAGATTAAAGTAGTAACATCATTCCATACAAGGTATTTTGAGGTGTTGCGTTAAGATAGCCAGTGTTCAACTCATCAATATTATTTTTAAATTGTAATTTTCAGCTTAATGTTTCATTGTACTTTTTTGGTATGAATGCTTTAAATCAACTGGCTCAAAATGGCAATGGGAAAAGTATTTTTGTTAAAATTGCTTATGCTTATGTTAACTGCTAGTGCATTGTAGTTTTGTTGAAATTGAATATTTACCATGTGTCACTGAAACTGTTTATGAACTCTTACAGGCATAGAACAATGGAGAAAGAAAGTTCATCTTGATAATTTCATACTATTAGGCCATAGTATGGGTGGCTTTATCGCAGCATCTTATGCAATAAAGTATCCAGATAAAGTTAAGCATTTGATTCTGGCAGATCCTTGGGGGTTTCCAGAACCAGACATGACTGTAAGGAGAATAGAAATACCACTTTGGGTTAAAGTTATTGCTGCAATGATAAGGCCTTTTAACCCATTAGCTGGACTAAGGGTTGCTGGACCTTTAGGTATGAACAAAAGTTCTTGCATTCAAAATTTCCAATTCTATTTTTAAACTTTCATTAACAGTTTCATTTTTTTGCTTCTTTTCCTTTTTTTTTTAACCTTCAAGACAACATTAAATACCTACTAGTTGAGCTATAAGCTATGAGTTTAATGATTTTTGGCTGTGTATTAGGTTCTTCTGGCAGTTTGCAACTTAGGTTTGTGCAATTAATATATACCTGATTTACAAGGAGGAAGATATATCTAGCTTAAATTTCAAACTCGATTCAAATTCTTAATTTTATTTCTGTCAAATCCATCAAAATTTGTTTTGCGGCAGCTACTTGTAGTTTTATTCTTTGGTTTATGCTTCTGTTTCGGTACTTTTACTTTCCATAGTGGATAAATTGACCCCATAGAATATTAACCAAAAATATTTAATAATAAATTGGGTCAACTTGGGTAAGTTAAGCACAGAGGTAAGTTTGGCTAGGGTCTATCAGTTTGTACAATGAATGTAATTTTATTCAAGTGAAGTTCTTAAGTATCATATTTTTTTATTTTAAAAAGTTTGCACACTTAAGACAGTTTGTTTTTGAGACTAAAATTTAGTCAGCTCATTTGTATTTTACAATCTTTTGTTGCAAGAAGTAATTAATAAGATTGAATCTTACTGAGAGAAATAAAATCCCATACATAGTTCCTGCGCATTGCTTCTATTTTGTTATGTTTTCAATATTTTTGTCTAAAATAAACTGATCCCTCTTGCCTCAAGAAAATTGCTGTAGGATGTTACTGTGTTCACCACACTTGAAGTTGGTAATACCCGGATTCTTTTCAAGAGCACACTTAAAATGTGAATCTCCTTTGTCTTAATTATAATAAATGCTGGTATGTTACTGTTGTCTAGGAAGAAGCAGCTGATGAGAATGAATTTAAAGTCATGTTACTAAAGTATGTGAATGAAGCTAAAGTGAATTCTTACTCAAAAAAAAAAAAAAAAAGATATTTCTTTCATTCCATTTGAAAATATTTTGGCTGTTACCGAATTCAGGAAAAAATTTACTGGTTTATGGTTTAGATATCAAAGTAAAGGGGTTGTAAATTTGTATGAAGCCTCAATACTATTTTTTTTCCAAAAAATGTAGATTTTCATTTAGCTTAACATATTTATACATTTTTTTTCTTCTTCTTCTTTTTTTTTTTTTGTATATCTTTTCATGGAACTACCTCCTTTTTTTGTTCATTACAACTTATTAGTTGCTTTTTGAGAACATTTGATACTTTTTTAGTAAAAAACTTTTTTATAAGTTTTTGTTGAAGACTCTACAAAAGTGACAAAAATTTTTTTCACATTTTTAACTTTACAAACCATACATGCCATATCCTAAACTACCCTGCTCCAAATTAATGTGTAATTGTGTTCCCCCAACTACTATCTAAAAAAATTAATCCTTTGAAATATGATATTTTTGACAGATTAATTTAAATCGTATTCATCAGTTATATTAAGTTCCAAAAAAAGTCACAGCTCAATTTATTTACCTACTTAATTCATTTAAAATCAAACTTCAATTTTACATGCTTCACTCACATCAATTAACGGCATATTAGGATGTAAAAGTTACTCATCAATAGAACTAAGCTTTTTTTCTTTTAGTTCCGAAAGTGTTCCACTATGGTGCAATTTGAAAAAATTCAAGTAGTTTAAGCAAAGCTTTTGACTTCTGATTTTTAAAATGATCATGTTATTCCTTTAAAAAATTCTTTCAAAGGTTCTGCATGTAATTGTACTCACACCCATACCGGCAAAAATATTGATATGTAAGATAATTAAAAATCACTGTCACAACTTTGTTCAAATGTATGCACAGAAAATGAATGTTCCAAGTAATAATAAATATTAAAAAAAAACATTGTGTGCAGTACCCATCAGCAGTTTCTGACTGCTTCCAGTTAAATTCTATTTTTAAACAAATGTCTCATTTGGAAAAGATTGAGTTAGATGAGGTCAGAGAATAGAATCCTGCAAATGTGCACTATTGTTACTAGCTGGAAAAAGGAAAAGACAATATTAACTTGAAAATGCAAGATTGAATCTATTCTGCATATTATATAAAACTGGTAAAAAAATGACAGCTTGGTGTAAAACTCAATCATTATTATTTTATTTATTTATTTTTTAATTTTGCCTTTAAGTATGACTAGATGCCTAATCAGGGTTTTAATTTTTTTTTTTTTTCGCGAAATTCAAATTCTTTCTTTTGAAAATTAACTGATCCTGCAGTATTCTGCAGAAATGTAGGTAGGTTCTTTCATGTATATTTGCACTGTTAAACTCTCTTACTTTTTATTGAACCAATAAAAAAAATCTCAAGCAGGCACTTACCTTTTCTAGACATGAAATTCTCAATTTGGCTACATCCTTTTTGCACAGAATTAGAAAGTGTTTTCTATAACTATAATTTCAAAAGACAGTTCTGGTATCGTATTAATTAGTATTTATCAACTTTAAAAATAAAAATGTGGTTAATTTATGTTTTTTTAATTCTGTTGCTAATTTTAAAGTTGCTCCTATGTTTCTTACATATTGTTTTTAGAATGCAACTTTATTACTAATTTAAAGTTAAGCTTAATTTATAGCGATTATGTTTTCAATCACTGATTAGAAACTTATTTTGATGATCCCTAAAAAATATTTCTTTAACTTCTGGAAAACTTCAGGAGTTTGATAGTTAAAAAGTGACAAACCTTGATGAGAATTTTATAATTTTTTATATGCCATTATATTTTAGTGTTAAGTGTTATTTATTTCCCATTCGTTCACAATGATACTTTTCTAGGTCCGCAACTAATTCAGCGTTTGAGACCTGATTTAATGGGCAAATTTCAACCTTTAATTGAAGATATATCTGACGTCTCAAATTATATATACCATTGCAATGCTCAGACTCCTAGGTAATTATTAAACTTTTGTTAATCCTCATTTTTCTTAACATTTAACGGTGTATTTGTACATATTTATTTAACTGAAATGAATAAGCTGTTAAATTTACTACAGTGGTGATAAAGAGATATAAGTTTACACAGAAAAAGTGTTTTCTCACATATTTTTCTGTGAGTGTGTGCTGTCCAGTCTTTTCTACAGCAGTTGTATCAAGGTTCAGGATTTGTATGCACTGGGAAAACCTGGAATTGTCAGGAAAAATAACATAGTTGAAAATGTCAGGGAATTTTCCAATTTTGCCCCAAAAAATTTTTTCCCCAGGGAGATCTGATTTTCGTTTTTATCAATGTTTCCTGAAACAAATTGTAAAAGTTTTGAGAGAAAATGACGCTGGTAATTAAAAAAAAAAGGTGACCCAAAAAAAACTTCCGCAAACATCATTTTTGCCCTTCAATAGTTCCAAAGAAAAAATTTCCTAGCGTGAACAAGAATTATGCACAAACTCAACAGGGCAGAAGACAATTTGCTGCCTCTGAAGCACAAGTGTGCAAATGGTAGAGTTGATCAGGAAAATCGTGTTTTTTTTTTTTGAGCAATCACATTGCTTATTGTTCTCATTTGACTATTTTGATGTCCTATGATTTTATTTCTCCCCCCCTCCCCGCCTCCCTTTGCAGCACCATCATCGACCAGCCCCTCTGGATGTTGCTGCTCTAGCGAAAACCATCTCCAGATTGCATCTATATCCTACACACACACACACACACGCATACATACACACACATACACACACTCATACCTGCACACAGACACAAATACACACACATACCCACACACTCATGGCTGAACACAAACACACGCCTACATACACACACACACCCACACTTGTGATTACAAAAAGCATAGTTTGAGTAATAATTCAAATTATTTTTTTTTAAAGTCTTTTCAACTTTGTGTGAAATGTAGTCGCCATTTTTGGTCAGTCATAAAATGGAAGTAGACACGATGCTTAAATGCCTAAAATTCCAAAAACAAAGCAGAATTGGATTTTTTTTTAACTACAAACTAATGAAAATCATGCAAAATGTGCTGCAATTTTTTTTTTTTTTTTAATTTTAAATATGTGTAATTTTCTTCAGAAATGAAAAATTTTGTTCTTAAAACTTAATCTTATCCTCATTGCCTTGTACGCAAATATGCTAAAGACTTTTCAACTGAATTGTGATTTTACGAAGATTTGTTATTTTATTGTTTTCATACTACAAATTCAAAAAATTATTTCCTAATTTTTGTCGTAGCCGCCATATTTGGTCATTCCCAAGATGAAGTGCACAAGATTTTGTAAGTGCCTAAGTTTCCAAAAATGGCATTGGATGTTTATTGCAATGCAAACTGTTGATAACAATGCAAAATGTGCCCTTTTTTTCTGGATAATTCGTAATTATTTTCTGTAAAAACTTGAAATTTTTATCTCCAGAACATTTTTTTAATTCTAATTGATTTTGACACTTATGTGCTAAAAACTGACTATTTTGTCTTAATTGTAGTTTTTTATGGATTATTAATTAATAATTTAATTTTATAACTACTTTTATGCTACAAATTCAAAAATCTACTTATTATCTTAAATTTTTTACTTAGTCGCCACATTTGGTCATTTGCAAGATGGAAGTAGGCATAAATTTACAAAAACATAATTGGATGTTTATCTCAATGTAAACCATTGAAAGTAAATGTGAAATTAATTATGAATTTTAATGTAAGCAACCTTTATATGCAAAAGAAAAAAAGCTGATGATTATTGGCATCGACCTATGATCGAGGGATGTTGATTTTTGTTATTATGCATTATATGGTATACCCATCGATGCAAATGAATCATATTTATACTGAAAAATAGCTTTCTACTTTGCTCAATATATTTTGTGTTACATACTAATAAAAAAGTAAAAAAGAGGAATTGAGGTAGTAAGAAGCAAAGGGATGTAAGTGGCAAAATTAAATATTCAAAGATAACCAGTACAAATGGTAAGTGAACTTCTCCACAGTCTTGAGGCAAGATATAGTACTAGTAGCCCTGGTAGGTGCTGTTATGCGGCATGATTTAGAAAAACTTTTCAATGAAAGCCTACCTAGGACCTTATTTTTAAACGCATTTTACTCAAAACTTGGAAATGTCCACTTACATCCCTTTGCTTCTCATGGCCTCAATTGTAAACCAAAAGCAGAGAAATATTGCTGCATGATTACATCAAAAGGCTAATATGCATGACATGTGGCACCAAAGAAACGCTAAAATAAATTGAAAGTACTTTGTTTTCAACATGTAGTGAACAAATGAAAACAATTTTGAACAAAATGTTTTTAAAAAATACTTAAATTATGAGAGAAAGAAATTAAAAAAAATCCAAGTTTTTTTTTTTTTTTTAATTTACAAGTGGAAAAAAGTTTCAGTTCTTACGCTTTGCTACTTAAAACAATTTTGATTATATTTGAAAATATTGTTACTTAAACTTAATTTTGAATGAAGTGAGTAACCTTTAATTTTCTAAAAAATAACCTGGAAAACTGGGAAAAGTCAAGGAATTATTTTTAACCACAAGTGTATGAACCCTGAAGGTCCACACAAAGGTCTTCCCTATATTAGCAAAAATTTCATCATCCTGTGGGGTGATAAAGAAGTGACTATTTACAGACTAAACAACACATCTTTTTCCAGACACTCTAAGCGCTTCCAAGAATTAACTTGATTCTTGTGGTGTCAGTATATAATCCTCCACTGCACTGAAAATGAAGTGGTTGCCTTTGCTGATAAAACCATTTTTTTCTGCCTGTACTGTTTGGCAAGTGCATTTCCTGGCTAAGTAGGTGCACTTTGTGTCTTAAAATGTATGTCAATTTTTTTTTCTTTTTTGGAAAAAGGGATGGTGTGACTACATTTGCATCAAGATTCTCACTTATTGAAAAGATTAATGTGTCTTTTTGAATCTGGCAGTGTTAATTTTCTTCTTTCAGATTGTTTTATTTCTCGCATGATGCAGATGCATGCAAGTTGCCTTTTGTAAACAAGCAGTGTAGTTATATTTCATAGTTTAAATATCCAAATAGTTAATCTTTCTATTATTGTTGCAACCTTATAAGTAAGTGGATTCCAAACTTTCCCACAGAAAGTTGTCAGAGTTGACACCCTAAAAGGTAAATTTTAGCTGATCTAATGAGGTTGAAAGAGGGGAGTTTGAGGTTCTTTCATGGAAAGTTTTTGAAATTCAATTCCTAAAATTGCAATTGTAGGTTATTTTTGTTAATGCAAATTGGAAGGATGGTGTTCGGAATTCTCTCCCAAATTTTTTTAGAATTTAAAGCTCTAAATGTGTTACTGTGATCTATCTTTAATAATATTAAGAGAAGAGAACTCTCTCCTGCAATTTCACAAACTTGAAGTTCTATAAATGCAATTTTATTCCATATTTGGTGGTGTTAGGCAAAGAGATGGAGTTCAGGACTCTCCTTGAGAAATTTTTCAAAATCAAAGTCCAAAATACATGATTGTAAGTTACTTAATGTATTTCAGTTAAGTGAACTCTTCCGTGGAAGTTTTAAGAAATTTAAGGTGTAAAAACTAAACTTTAGGCTTCTTTTGGTGATGTTGTAGAATTAGTTTTAATTCTAATAAAGTTGCTCAATATGAAATTGAAAATTTAAAAGAGAACAAGTTTTGAATACCCTTCTCCAGAAGCTATTGAAATTTATTGTTTATCATGTCTTAAATATTTTAACTGACCTATACATAAAAGGGATTCATGCATTGAGTTTTAAGGCATATTACAAGTTGAATTTCAGAGTGTTTTCTCATTTCATTTTAATATTTTTTTCTAAAACTAATGACATAACATTTTATTATAATTAGTGGAGAAACAGCTTTCAAAGCAATGAATGCACACTATGGATGGGCAAAAAGGCCGATGATAAGTAGAATATTCCAACTGAGACATGATATTCCTATCACTTTTATCTATGGATCAAGATCTTGGATTGACAGCAATTCTGGTCTTCAAAGTGCTGAGCTCCGCAGAACTTCATGCGTAAAAGTAAAGGTAAAAACATTTCCTCTTTTATGTTACATTATAGATTTACCTGTAATAGTTGAATTCAGAATTGCATATAATATGTTGTTCTATTATTATACTCATAATTTTTTATTGTTAAGATGAATTTGATCATTTTGGGGAAAAATGATATACTGCATTTCTTTATTTGAAAGGTTCAAAGAAGGGTTACTAAGCTAGTAAAAGGACTTTCAGATTTAGATTATGATGCCCGACTTAAAAGTTTTGAAATGTACAGCCTGGAGTAAAGGAGAGTCAGAGGGAACATGATTCAGTTATTCAAATTTAACAAGATGAAAGATGTTACTGGGGTAAATTTTTGCATGGCAAGCAGGATGATGGGTCATTGTTTTAAGCTATTCAAATATCTGGTTGACCTAGAAATTAGGAAAAATTATTACTTTAGTAGGATTGTGAGCATCTCGAACAACTTACTCTAAGATGCTGCAATGAGCAAGGGGGTAGATAGCTTTTAGAGGGCCATTTTCTTCATTAGGGACTTATAAACTGGCTAGGACCAGTCTAGCTGGGCCCAGAGCCTGTTGTTAGTGTGTGGCGTAAGAACCTTCCTCCAGCTGAGAGTTACTCCGAAAATAACACCAAAGCAACTTATTACGAATGAGTGGCAACACTCTAAGTAAGGCAGGGAGAGTAAGAATTACGCAGAACTATGTACGACTACGTTGCAGACTGGGGTTCTCTTTCAAGTACGACAATAAGGCGTAACAAACAGTACGTTTTCATTTATTTGTGTTCATATGACTTTTGTAAAGCTTCATGTACATTTTTGTAAATAAATAGCCTCAATTGTTTTTGCTCCTGGACTTTCAAAGTACGACGCAACATTTATTGGCGAGCCTGCCAGGATGTACGGAAATCAGAAGATTTCAGAGGCTTTGTAAGAATATATAAGTAAATGTTTGTAAGAATAATAAGTACGTAAATTTATATTCTTCATATGAAAATGGACATTTTGAAGCAGAAGCATTCAATTTTACGAAGCGCCTTCACAAGAGCTATAAATAATTTTGATAAGTTAACGGAATCAAACGAGACGAGCATTGAAGAAAAACAAGTAGAGTTTGAACTCTTATCTGAGAAATACAAGCAGTTAAAAGAGTGTGACGCCGAAATCTTCGAACTATTACCGACGGAAAAATGCACAGAAAAACAGTATGAAGAGAAATTCGAATCGTGTGAAAAATACGATAGAAACTTTCTTTTTGCGAAAATGAAAGTAAAACGAACATTTTCCGTGCAAGCTCCGAGAAACTACGAAGAAACGCCACTTCATTCGGTACAGGGTACCGAAACAGTATCCCAGTATCAGCTACCGAAAATTGAGCTCCGGAAGTTTGATGGAAATCCGAGGGAATGGTTAAACTTTTGGTCCCAATTTGAGCAAATTCATCAAAATACGAGAATAGACGAACGGGACAAATTCCAATATTTAATACAGGCGACAGTTGCCGGCTCCAAGGCGAGAGACATCGTAGACAGTTTCCCCCCCACGATTGAAAACTATCCCAAGGCCATCGATTATTTGAAAGGAAGATTTGGAAAAGAAAGCATTTTGATTCAAGTGTATATACGAGATCTATTGCAGCTAGTTATGACGAAGAACAAAAGTGATTTATCGACATTGTATGATAAACTCCAGACACAGTTACGTTCGCTTGAATCGCTCACAAAAAATAAGTATGCAGATATTTTGTTTCCACTCGTTGAGTCAGCATTGCCAGTGGATATCATTAAGTTGTGGGAAAGGCAGCGAAATACAGCTGCAGATACAGTGGGTAAGACTGATTTAGATTTATTAATTGATTTTGTAAAGAATGAGGTTGATAGTGAATTCAGAGTAAAAATTGCTAGGGAAAGCTTTTATTCTGATAGGGTAAGTAATAAAAAAGATTTAAGTAAATATTCAGAATCTAAATCTCTTGTACCAACTGCTTGTGAATTACTTAGCGCAAATGATAAAACTGCATTCAATGATAATAATAGTAAATCTAAAAGGTATGATAATTGTATTTTTTGTGATAAGTTTCATGCATCTGAGAGTTGTAATGAAGTTACGAATATGACCTTAGATTATAAAAAAGATATTCTTAAGAAAAAGAAAGCTTGTTTTGTGTGTCTTAAGGGAGGCAATCATCGGGCAAATCAATGTAGTTCTAAGCATAGTTGTCAGATGTGTAAAAGGCGACATTTCGTGATTTTATGTCCAGATTTGCCTTTGAATAGACCAGATAATCTTTTAAAAGATAATAATGATAACAAAATTAGTACTTTAAATAATCATGTACAACTCTCTGATGTATATCTTCAAACTTTGATTGTAAAATTGTGTAATGGTTCGAAAGAAATGCTTCTACGTGCAGTCATAGACATGGGTAGTGTGAAACCTTACATAGTTTCTGATGTTGCTGAGAGTATGAACTATTGCCCTACTAATGAAATTAAATTGAAACAATCACTGTTTGGTGGAGTAGAAATTTCTGAAAAAATTTATAAGAACTATGTTATTGTTTTGAGTAATGTTGACAACAGTTACAGGTGTAAATTTGATGTTCTTGCACAAAAATGCATTTGTTCTGAAAACAATCAAATCCCATCTGGTCATTGGTTAGACGAGCTCAAACAGCACAGTATTGAAATTACGAATACAGAAAAAAATAAATTTAAGGTAGATAAGGAGATAAAGTTATTAATTGGAGCTGATGTTGCGGGAAAATTGTTGACGGGAAGAATAATAAATCTTAAGTCTAATTTGACAGCTATACAGACTCGTTTGGGGTGGACTGTGTTAGGGAAATTATGTGAAACATAGCAAAGCGTAAATAGTAACCATTCTTTAGTGATTACATCGCTGTTAACGCCAACTCAGTGCATCAGTGATCTTTGGAAATTAGACGTTTTGGGAATTGATGATCCAGCATATCGAAAGAGTAAATTAGAATTGGAAGAAGAAACTAGTAAATTCTTTAATGAAACTATTTGCGTGAATTCGGAGGGCAGGTACGAAGTTGCGTTGCCTTGGATAGAGGATACCTCCTCCTTACCGAACAATAAGAAATTAGATGAAAAATGCTTATTGAGCACAAAAAGAAAGCTGGTAAATTTAGGAAAGTTGGAGGAATGTACGGAGGTTTTTAGCGATTGGGAATCTCTTAATATAATTGAAAAGGTACCAGGAGAAACAAAGATGAAAGTACACTATTTGCCTCATAGGCCGGTAATTAAAGAAAATAGTACTACAAGTTTAAGACCGGTATTTAACGCAAGTTCTCATTCAGTAGGTTCTGCGTCATTAAATAGTTGTTTATCTGCCGGACCTAACTTAATAGAAATTATTCCAACGATTCTAAATAGATTTCGTAGGAACTACGTTGCAGTTACGTCCGATATAGAAAAAGCATTCTTGCAAATCGCTATTAGGGAGAAGGATCGAGATTTTTTGCATTTTCTGTGGTTTGGTAAGGATAACTCAGAGCAGTTAGAGGAGTTCCGGCATCGGATGCTGGTTTTCGGGCTAAGTTGCAGTCCGTATCTCTTGGCTGCTACACTGCAGTTCCATTTGAATCACGTTCCAGAAAACTTAAGCCACACAGCTGAAATACTAAAGAATGCATTTTACGTCGACAACTGTGTGACCAGCCTACATACCGAAACAGAAATGAAACAATTTGTGTTGGAATTGCAAATAATCATGACTTCGGGTAATTTTAATTTACAAGGCTGGGAATCTAATTTAAGCAGTGCAGTTTCGGCTGATAATTCTGTTGGGAGTAAAAAGTTTCAGTCTTGGGTTATGTTTGGCATTCCGATTCGGATACGTTATCTTGTAAAATCGATCACAAATTAGACTTAGAAAAAGCTGTTACGAAAAGGTCAGTTTTAGCAGTAGCAGATTCAGTTTTTGATCCAATAGGTTTTACAGCCCCTGTGATGCCTAAATTAATCTTGCAAGAATTGTGGAATTTGAAACTTAAGTGGGATGAAATTCTTCCAGAGGATTTAATTAGAAAAATTAAGATATGGTATCAACAGTTAACGAAACTACTAGAATTGAAAATACCTCGGTGGTTAGGCATTTCCCTTGAATACGAGTCAATGAATTTGCATCTCTTTTGCGATGCCAGTCAACGAGCTTACGCCGCGTGTGTTTATATCAGAGTAGCTCGAAATAATGAAGTAGTAGTTAATTTAGTACATGCAAGAAGTAGAGTTGCACCATTAAAACATATAACTATACCTGGTCTAGAGCTACTCTCCTGTTTAATAGGGGCCAGATTACTCTCGTCAGTTATTGAAGATCTTAAGCTTTCCGGTATTAATGTTTATTGTTGGACAGATTCCACTACCGCTTTGTGTTGGATTGTAAGAGAGGGAAACTGGGGTACCTTTATACAAAACCGTGTACGAGAAATATGTTCCTTGACACCTCCTAAAGTATGGGGACACGTTCCCGGAATCCATAATATAGCCGACGTAGCGTCCCGCTGATGTTCCGTAGAGCAGTTAGGGCAGCTAAAATGGTGGGAGGGGCCAAAGTGGTTCTATGACAAAGAAGAAAATTGGCCGAAGTGTGAGGGTAAGCCAGATGAGGAATTGATGAACTCAGAACTGCGTAAGACTATTATAACTACATTAACTACAAATAAGGTTGATGACAATTGGTACTACAGGTATTTTTCATCGGTAAGAAAAATTGTACGCATGATAGCTTGGATCTTTAGATTTTATTGTAAGTTAAGAAAATCAGTAACTGGGTTCACAGGTATTTTGTCTGTTTCTGAGCTAGAAAGGGCTGAATTAGCTCTTATGAGGTTGATTCAAAAAGAGTCTTTTAAAGATGTAAACGATGATAAATTGAAAAACCTCAGACCGCTACAGGACTCCAATGGTTTAATAAGAGCTAAAACTAATGTTGCTTATCGTGATGATACTAATGACTTTAAGTTTCCTATCATCTTACCATCTGACCACCCCGTGGTTAAATTATTAATAATGGATGCTCATAACTGTCTTTTACATGCTGGTACTTCTATGTTGATGTCTCATTTATGGGAAAAATACTGGATTATTAAGTGTCGTAAAACTATACGTAATTGCATTAGAAAGTGCTTGAAATGTCAGAGATTTAAGGCTGAAAGGTATGATGTCAGTTCAGGTATTATGCCAAATGATAGAGTACGTGATGCAGCTATTTTTGAAATAGTGGGTGTTGATCTCGCTGGTCCACTATACCTAAAAAATGGCCAAAAGGCTTATATTGCACTTTATACTTGCGCGGTCTATAGAGCCATTCATCTCGAACTTATTACGTCTTTAAGCACAGAGGTATTTTTTCAGTCCCTGAGGCGCTTTATTGCTCGGCGTGGTAGGCCAACCATCATATATTCCTGATAATGGCTCGAATTTTAAGGGAGCAGAAAGACTTTTGCACGAGCTGGACTTGGAGAGTTTACGTTCTAAAGTTGCGGAAGAACAAATTCAGCGGAAGTTTAACCCTCCATCCGCCGCTTGGTGGGGCGGATGGTGGGAGCGCTTAGTGTAAATGGGGAAGCAAATTTTAAGGAAAATTTTGGGTCGTGCTGCTCTTGATTATGAGGAGTTAACTACAGTACTGTGTGACTGTGAAAGAATTATCAATTCGAGGCCACTTACGTACGTTTCCGAAGACGTCGACGATATGTCGCCCCTAACGCCAGAAATGTTTCTGCAAGAAATTTCTAACACCGGAGTTTCTGATATTGATATTGTCGATAGAGAA
This sequence comes from Uloborus diversus, assembly GCF_026930045.1. Lineage (NCBI taxonomy): Eukaryota > Metazoa > Arthropoda > Arachnida > Araneae > Uloboridae > Uloborus > Uloborus diversus. The sequence continues at coordinate 67,031,533 of NC_072733.1, forward strand.
AAGTTAGGTAAGCGAGCAAAATATATCCAGAAAATAAGAGAACAACTCCGTAAAAGGTTCCGTTCTGAATATCTAGGACAATTACGTCAACAATCTGCTAAGAACTTTAAACTTGAGCCTTTAAAAGTGGACGAAATAGTTCTTTTGGAGGATATTAACAAAAAACATGCTTACTGGAATTAAGCTTGTGTGAAAAAACTAATTCCAGGGCGTGATGGGCAAGTTAGACTTGCTGTTGTTAAAACTGAAACATCTGAATTCTTAAGGCCAGTTCAAAGATTATTTCGACTGGAGTTAGAAAACCCAGCATTAAATACGATTGAGGAAGCTGTACCTCTAAACTACCAGTAATGATAGAATTGTCAAGCCACCAGTGCGTTTGTAAATAGTTATTTTTCATGATTTATGTTTTGATGGTTTTCTGGTTCATTTTTCTTTGTTAAGATTGTGTTTTTTGTATATTGCTTGATGTTATATTATGTAAGTTTTTGTAATTTTTGATTTAACCTAAGTCATTTTGAGTGTTTAGTAGATTATCCACTCAAAAGGTGGGAGGAAATGTGGCATAAGAACCTTCCTCCAGCTGAGAGTTACTCCGAAAATAACACCAAAGCAACTTATTACGAATGAGTGGCAACACTCTAAGTAAGGCAGGGAGAGTAAGAATTACGCAGAACTATGTACGACTACGTTGCAGAATGAGGTTCTCCTTCAAGTACGACAATAAGGCGTAACAAACAGTACGTTTTCATTTATTTGTGTTCATATGACTTTTGTAAAGCTTCATGTACATTTTTGTAAATAAATAGCCTCAATTGTTTTTGCTCCTGGACTTTCAAAGTACGACACAACATAATGGTCATATCTGTATTTGAATTTTCACTGTTTACTTTTTCTTTTAGTAAACCACTCCTGATTACTATGACTATAGAGAATTTAGCCCAATATAAATAAAGCATGTAAATAGGTTAAATTATTAAAATAAATCACTCAGTCAATCAATTAATAGTTGGAACTGAAAATGATGCTCATTTGGTTTCTAGTTCAACCTAATTTAAGTTTTCTGTTACTTACCACACATTCCAGTGTTTAAGTCCAAAAAAATATTAAATCCAAGCTATGAATTTTATAAAACATTTTTTTTTCAATATAGCTGATTCAAGGAGCTGGACATCATGTCTATGCCGATAAAGTTCATGAGTTTAACAAATTAGTTTCTACAATATGCAAAGATGCTGATGATGAATGCTCTGACGTGAAATCACTTAAAGAAGAATCCCCTAAAAGTTGCATGCAAGAAGCTGCGCTTACTGAAAACAACAGTGACAGCCCATCTTATGACAAATCAGAAGTATCTGTTGCATAATGAACTATGTACTTTGTATTTATTTGTAAATATGTGTAAAATATGGCATAATAAATTTTAAATGGAGACTATGTTCTAGCATACATTGTTTTTAACTTTTTATTGTTTAAAAATGATTATGTATTTTTTTTTTCAATTTAAATTATTGATAATATACTACTTTAGTTATAAGACATGCTTCATTTGTGTTCACACTCTGGGTTATATTACTTCCACATAGCAATGTGTGCTATTTATTTGGCAATTCCATGGTAATAGACTTATCATTGTTGCACAAAGCACCCTACAAAGACTCCAAATCTGTTATATTCTTAGTTCATTGTGTGAATTTTATGTAGAACATGGAATCTACTTTTGAGTAATACAATTCAATTTTGAATATTTCCATAAACAACAGTCAAATACTGAGCCAAAAAATACTATTCAACTATTTTTTATGGATATATTCAAAATTTAGTTGCATTAGAGATAGAAGTAGAGTCTGTTATTGCATGTAGTTCTGCCTTAGCCCTGGTGTAAGGGTGGCAACTTACTAACTACTTAATACCTTCAGTTGATGAGTTGAACCATACAATTGCTGAGAACTCACTGGTGTGCAAAAACTGACTCTAGGTACCAGTTTCTTGGCACTCTCAACTTCAATGAGATGGCATCGGTCTCCAGCTTGGTTAATGTTTGACTGATGAGTCCATAACAAAGGCGAAAGTCTGTAGTAGTCTCTGGTTGTAGTCTGTCTCTGGATGCTAACTGGCTGTCAGAATATTGCATGGAGTAGTTATACTTTCCCCGTGGTTAACCATCATCAGAAGGTATAATACAGAAACAATAACTCACATAATCTAAATCTCATTCACTTACATTTAATAAAGAAAAACCAATATGGTTAGCTCAATTTTGTAGTATTTGGTTAGTCTAGTTCTTATTACTCCTGTTATTTTCTAGCACATCTTTATCCTGGAAAAAAACTTGAACCTCATTCCCACTCTGGTACCCCATAACACCTATAACCTTAATAATATTTATGCTTAGTGAAATCGCCATTTGATATTTACTCTCTTACGGCTGTTTTGCTAGAGATAGCCTATACCATATTTAAGTCTCATTATGGAACGCAAAGCATCCTTGTTTTTGATATTTAGAGATGTAATAGTTTTCAAATCAAAGGAAATGAAATTTATATTTTTCCTTCGAAGTAAAAAATGACAAGAAAACATCTTGTTTGTTTTTCTCTACTGAAATGAAACAGTCAAATTAAATTCGTACATTTTATTTACAAAGCAGTTTTACATTCTTAAAAAACATTTCAAAATATATCACACCTTCCATCACATTTTTCAATTTCATTACATAACACGTTTTCTTACACATAACATTCCCTGTAAATTATGTTTATAAATTGTTCATGCACCTGATTTTACCTTGTTTAACACCATCTGATATCTGCTAATGAAAAAATCATCACCAAACTTACTTATGTAATTTTTCATGAAAATTTTACACTTTGTTGGTTACTAGAGTTATTTACTTTTGGCTCATATAACATTTTAAGTAATTATTTTTTTTTTTTAAATACAACTAAATTCAAGTATTCCGAATCATAATCATAGTTATTAATTTAAACTTATAATAGTTTCAAAGTAATAAATTTATAATATAAATAGTTTTTTTTATATAAATGCAGTGTTAAATATAACATTGAAATGAGATTTGAGATCAATTTATTTCCTCATAAATCTGAGGGAATGTTATGCAGTAAGATTCTATATCAATAACTCATTCTTATTCATAGAAAACTATCCTCATACATTCACCATTTTAATATAAGGTAATGTTTCCTGCATTTATCCATTACAAAATAATTTAATTTAAATATACGTTACGTTAATACTGTTTCTAAGGCATTCCTTGATGAGTGAAAAAGTTTTAATATCACATTATGTATATTTTTTCCCCACCAGTAAATGTTTTTGATAAATTTATCTTATTTTTTTAAGACTACTCATAAAGAGAAAGTACTAGGCAGAGTGTAACAGTTATTGGATTGCATTGGTTATGTTAACAGCAACTTATATACAAAAGTTGTAAAAGTTTCATACAAATATAATTTATATGTATAATTTAGTTGAAATGTAATATTGGGTTTAATTTAAATAAACATTGATATCTACCGAGTTCCCTGCAGTCAAATAGTTGAAAAAGTTTTGCTTTATGCTTATATAGACAGGCATAGAAACAATAATCAATTGAAATGTTTTTTTTTTTTTTTTTTGGAAACTAATTTGATTGAATAAAAGACAATATTTTGGGCAATACCTCAGACCAAACCACAACTTGGCAAAGGATTAATATCACAATTTAAGGAAAGCTAGGTTCAAGCAATAAGAGAAGGAAATCATCCTGGACTGGGGCTCTGTAGACTGTCTCAACCTGATTACATCAACCGTAGATGATCGATGGCCTCCATACCCCACCAAGGGGTAAACCTAAGGCCTCCTGCTAAAAGGTAGTGCAGAGGAGATAAATACTCATACTAAAGGTAAACTAGACCGAGCTTTTACTAGAAGTAAACTGTTACTGACCGCAGTCCCTTTAGTACAATAGACCACTGGTCACAGTACTTGGTTCTGTTGTGAGACCACTATCACGTCACTATGTGAGGAGTGGGAACATTCTTCGTTTCAGCCATTGATTTTTCAACTAGTGTTTTTTCCAAATTTAACTAAACAGAGGAAATTTAACTTCACTGTTATGGCAGAAAAGATGCCAAATGCTGAACCCCACCTCATTTTTATCATAATTTTCTCTTTAAGCTCCTAACAGCTATTTTTTACAATGTATACAAAATGCAGTCTGTGTTTTCATTGATCTGATGTGAATACTGATAAAGGGAGTATAGTTCGGTTCTGCTAACTTTGACAGATTTTTCATTTTTGAGATTTTACTGAAAGAAGTCACTGCAAAGTTAGCCAAGTCAACTTATTGCCAAAAACACTTTTCCCTCTACTTGAATAAATAAACTTTCTCAAGTTTGGGTCTGAACATACTACAGTTGAATAGTATAATATAGAAATAGATTCTTGAAACGGTGCTTTCACAGAAATCCGTGTCTCAAGTTTGGTTTGCATAGCTGTGATTAACTTTGTAAACCAATATGAGAAAGAAATCCATGTGAAAATCTAGAGATATAAATATGAAAGTTCAGATGCTAAATGAAATTGCAAGTTAGCATTTTTTTAAGTAAACATAAGAACTTAAATTAAATATTATCTAAATTTAAAGCTTACTGAAAGTCAGTCATTTTGTATAAAAATTAAAGGATTTTTTAAAGATAAGAATTCTGTTTCTTGTTAAAATGGAATAAATAAGTTTCAAGACTAAAATGTTCCCACTTAAATTATTAACATTTCAAATTTAAAATAAAGCATATTAAATGTGAAGGGGAAAGCTTAAAGTCTACAAGTTTAAGTTCATTTTAATCCATAGAGTGAAAATGTTAAGATAAAAATGATATGGAAGTTTTTTTCAAGCTCATGGGTGTTACTGTATTATCCTATATCAGCCGGCATGCTATAAAATTCAGAGTTCACGAGGTTTTCAGTAACCTTTGCATGGTCCCTTCAGAAAGGCCATTAAAAACGAAGTTGGAAAAAATATTTATTATAATACATAATCAATATATATTTGACTTTTAAGTAATATGAGTTCTACAGTTTCTTTTGAGCGGCTTAATTTCTTTAATATATTAATCAACGAAGCTTTTTTGATTTTTCTGATTAAAAAAATCTAAGTGATTATTAATGATTTAAAACATAGTAATTGAAACAAATGCAAACATTTGTTCATTTGTTGTCCTAAAATTAAAATATTTTTTAATCGAATGAACAATTCAGGGGCTAAGGGTCACACAGACATAACTCAAACTGAGAATGGGTGTAGTTACATTTGTGTGACCCTAAGCCCCCGAGTTTTATGCAGCTATTCAATGGATAAGAAAGAAACTTACCTCTTTGAAAGGAATTTAAAATATTTATAAAAAAAATAGTTATAAATGAATCACAATTGCTACAGGGTTCATACCCTTTAGGCAGAAAAAAATTCAAGCACTTTTCAAGTACTTTTCAAGGTAAAAAATTTTGTTTTCAAGGCAATATCATAAATTTGTACTAAAAATATTGTATGCAGATTTCATTTACTACAAACACATGGAAATAAGGCAATAATACAAAAAAGTATATTAAAACAAAAATGCTTTTTCTACAACAAGAGACACTTTGATGAAACATCTACTGCGTTGAAAGTTTTTCTGAAAATGTTTGAAAAGTTTGGTCATAAAGAGAAGCAGATACCAAGAGGTTTAATTTTGAGGTTTTTCAAAGCTTGCAGCAGTCAGAGGTTTGTATATTTTCTAGAATCAGCAAATTAAAAAAACCTTTCATAACTGCTTTTAACTTTTATGGGAAGAAACTAAAATACCCAAGTTCAATGGCATTGCCAGAGAGGAGTTTTTGAAGTCACTCCCCCCCGCCCGGTTCCAACATTTATTTCCAATATCTATACAGTGGTTTATTACAATATAAGGGCGTTTAGGACAAAAACACTACCCAGAAAGTTATTTCAGTTTGCACTATTAAGTTCTAAAAATATTAGGTTTGCAAACCATTTATAAGTATGCAAATCAATTATTCGTATGTATTTATTAGCTGTTCAGCCAATAAGGCATTTCAACTGTCCTCGAGTAAATTTAAAAATTAGGAAGTAAGAAAAGTTTATGAAGTCCACAGTCCAGTCTCTACACCTCGAAATATACAAAAGCAGCTTAAGCAGTGATAAATACTCTGAATGCAAACTTGAGCCTATTCAGCTTTCATTGATTAACTTGCAATAGAGAATAAATGTGCAAGTTCAGATTTATAGAGCCATATTTCGAAATTGAAAAGATTCACAAGAATTTGACATATATTATGACAAAAGTAGTTTTATTTTGGGAAAAAATGGGTTATTGTTGAAATTAGAATTTAAATTTAGAAAGGCAATAATATTCAGGTTCATTACCTGAAAGTTTCAAAGAGCAAAATGGGGCGAGGGGGGGGGGAATAATTTTTAAAACTAAGACCCCTATTACTTGAATATACATATGTACAACAATAACTTTTGCTATGCATACAATTCATAAAATAGTTTAAGTCAAAATATTCTGCATAGAAATACCATGCCCAGTGTCTGTTGATAACCAGCAACAGGCACTGGGCCTAGCTAGGCTGGTACTGGTCAATTTATTAGATCCAAATGAAGATGAATGACCCTCCTTAAGCTATCTACCCCTTTGCTGATTAAAGCCTCTTTCAGTAAGCTCCAAGTATCCACAACCTTAATAAAGTAGTAATTTTGAATATTTGAGGAAAAGGGGAAAATTGGAGATATACGGAGGTAAAAGCATAAAAACGAACACTATTGGATTTCAAGTGAATAATCATAACACAACCACCCCTGTTATACACCTTATTTTAGCAGACATAAAAAAAATGATGTACTTATAAATAAAATTATATAAATCAACTTTATATTTAAAATACAAACTTCAAGTTAATTTGTTAGGTGCTCAACTGCTGAAATTTAAATTTTTTTAAAAAAAATCTGTTATGACCAAAAATTAGGTAAAGATAATGATTCAAAATTGCAAAAATAAATAAGCAAATAATTAAACAAGACCAAGGTAATAAATTCTTTAACTCTTTAGTTATTAAAATAAAAAATAAAATAGGCTAATCAGATGTAGCAGTGTCAAAATAACTACTAATTGCCAAAAATATAAAAATATTTACAAAATGCAAAAGGATTGAAATCTCGAACAAGGGAAGCAAATTTTCGCGAAGTTGAGTTAAGTTTAATGTTGTCATGTTTCCCATAAAATAAACTTATATTTTACCGAAATTAAACATAAAATATGCTAATCTACGGTAGCAAATATGAAAATTACATCCGATTAGTGAATATATTTAAATATTTGCAATATGCAAAAAGATTGAAATTTCAAACACGAGAAGCAATTTTTCGCAAAGTCTGAGTTCGTTCGACGTGGCATGTTTCCCATGAAATAAATTTATTTGTTTTTTATTAAAATTAAACAAAAAATATACTAATCTAAGGTAGCATATGCGAAACTAACATTTGATTTGCCAAAATATTTAAATATTTGCAGGATGCAAAAAGATTGAAATTTCAAACACAAGAGCAATTTTCCGCGAAACCCGAGTAAGTTCAATGTTGTCATGGTTTAAAAATTAATTTCTTTGTTAATTAATGAAATCAAACAAAAATAAACTAATCTAAGGTACCATATATCAAAATATCTTTCGGTTGTAAAAAACATCAAAAGATTTACAAGATGCAAAAGGATTGGAATCCCAAACACGGAAGCAATTTTTCGCGATGTTGCATACTGAACACATGTTCAGAAAATTGCATTGGTGAAATACTTTTTTAAAACTTCTAAGCACAATTCGTTGATTTTTGAGAGAATTTAAGCACTAAGAAACTTTTTCAAGGTTTTCAAGCACTTGAAAATGAACTTTTTTTTTTCAAGCACTTTTCAAGGTTTTTCAAGGGCGTACGAACCCTGTGCTATGATTGGCTTCTGTGAGTCAATCATTTTAGTGGCATTTTACTGAATTCATAATGAGTGGTCTACATTAATTACGAACTTACATAAAATTGTTTTATCTCTCTTCCTGCTTAAATCTTGACATTCTTTATGAAGCAAAATTTTTCCAGTTGACTTTTTTTTTTTGGAAAAATGTGAACCCCAAATTATCCAGCAAAACTCAAATTTCCTGACAGGCTGGTTAACCTCACTTTCTTCTGGTATTCCGGCTATGTGTGATTTTTCAACTATTCTTTTGAAAATTTTCTAGAGATACCTTTTCAATTAAAAACAAACTTGATCGTAAATGACGGAGTAAAATCAAGTACTCTTTATGTCTTTAAATGACTTATTGATATTAAGGTATTGATTTGAAATTCTCCAGAACACTGCACAGCTTGAAAAGGAAGCACATTTCATTGTTTCAAATATGACAAACAAAACAAACTCAAAAATATTCAAGGAGTTTTTTTTTTTTTTTTTTTTTTTATAGTATTGCCCTAACTGCCCAATAATAACACAATTTTGAAGATGATAAAATGACATGTAGATATAAACCTCAGTGACTTAAAGTTGTGTGTCAGAGTATAGAGCTTCGTTTTCTATTCCCAAAGCTACATCAGGGCATTCAATGCTGACTACAGTGTCAGCTGAATTTGCTCTTGGTGGCTCTGCGGAGGACACTCTACCAGCAGAAAATGCTTCTGGAGATCGTCTCAATCCAGAATCTCGGAAGAATCTCCTCTTTTCCTCTATTGTGGGACTTGGCCGAAAAGAAGCTTTTTGTTTTTCACCAATTTCATTATCTCTCTTGGCAGTTGATGAAGATAATTTTTTCTCTTGACTGGAGAGTTTGGATTCGTCAACTGTTTCATCTTCATCATCTTCATCTAGGCTTTCATGTATCATTTGTATAGGATAACAGTTTGAATTTTGATCATCTATTGTTTCTAGGAAGGTGTGAGTGGGCGACATGTATCCTGGATAATGTTCTTTATTGTCTACCCACGTTGGGAAAGCCTCTTGCGGTTTTGCAGGATCACTTTCTTGATCTTCATTAACTCTTTTCCAAGGTAACACACTTTCAGTCAAAGTACAAGGTTCCTCATCTTCTATTACAGAAAAAAAATGTATCTACAGTTATATATTTAAAACTAATAAATAATATATTTTTTATATAACACATTTTTTTTTAATATTATTTTCATAAATGTTTTTCTTCACGGGATATGACATAATTCGGCTCAACTAATTACAAAGTCAGACAGATTTGTAGTGTTCTTCGGAGCGGGAAAATAAAGTTTTGCATCAGAAAAAACATTTTTGCAGCAGAGAAAATCAAGTTTTGTATCAGAAAAAAAATGCAGCAAAACTTTTTGATGTTTTAAGAACTTTTTAAAAAATCAAGTTTTGATGTCTGACCAGATAAAAAAAAGAATGGTTGGCCTAAAATATAAAATTAACACTCCCCCCCCCCCTCCCTTTTAAGTTTCAATTTCTCTACGAACACATGATCCTGATCACTTTCCTCTAATCTAGTTTAAAATTTATAAATGCACCTGAAATGAAGTCAGCAAAAACTGTATATACCGAAATGAAATTCGGTAAAAAAAATAAGGGCTTGAAAATGTAAAAACGGATCTCTTACATATCTAAGAAATCCTGCTTTTTCCTTGTTTTAATTCAAAGTCAAAAATGACTTGAAATTATTTTCAAAATATTATTCATAAGAGCTCCATTGAATACGAGAGTCGATCCAAAAGTAAGGTTCCCATCAATTTTACAAATATACAGAACTGTCTATTCTCATTGCAATTTACATCGTTGGAAAGAAAAAACGCTTCTCTATTTTTATACGTTATTGCCATCTTTTTCTGTGCATTATTTTCGACGGTGCCCTAACCTCTGTATCGAGTGCCACCGCCAACCTGTTGAGGAAGTGTCTCACCTCGTCGTCGCTCCGGAAACGTTTGCCATCAAAGTGTTCCATAAACTTAGGAAACAAGTGGTAATCACTAGACTCGAGCTCCGGAATGCAATCGAGAACGGAGGGTTTGTTGACTGTCATGTCCCTGTTATGTCCCCCCCCCTTTGACTGTTATGTATAAAAAAAGAGACTTTTTTTTCCAACGATGTAAATTTCAATGAGAATAAAGTGCTCTATATTTGTAAAATTGATGGGAACCTTACTTTTGGACCGGTCCTCATATGTTTTTACATAAAACAATTTTTAATTCCTTTAATAAACATGAAAACCTTATAGTGAAACACAAAATTAGGGGTTCCACAGCACTAGATTTCAAACTCTGCCAAAAGTTGAACATCGTCAAAAAAAAAAAAAAAAATGTGAACAAAATGTATTTAAAACTATAATAATAACGATGCTATGATGTTTCATAATTCTAATGACTATGACTGAAATGATCGCCAAAACTTCGAGAACGGCGAAAAATAATCCCCGTACTTGAACAAACCATATTTTTTGACTTTTACCCATTTTTTTTTTGCTAGACACTAGAATTCGTTAATTTCTGAAAACAAGCGCAATTCTAAGCGTTTTCTTAAAATATTCCTATGTTTGCTAAGCCTTGTAAAAAACTTGGGGGGGGGGAGACAAGGGAAAAGGAGGGAATCAAAACTGCTTACTGGAAAACAATTAACTCTATTTTAAGTGCCACAACAGTAAATACCAAAAATGCAAATGTTACTCAATCTTTACGTTTTCTCTTATTCAGGGTTTTCCCCCTTTTTCTTTCTTCCTTTCTTCTTTTTTCTTTCTTTTTTTTCCCTTTCTTTCTTTTCTTTTTCTTTTTTTTTTTTTTTTTTGCGTCAGTGTCGCCGGACCCCAGCGGGCCCCTAGTTTCCGACTAAGCTGACATGGCCTCTCGTTGGGCCTGTAAATGGACACTAGAGTTACAACTATAATTACACAATAGTGGTAGTTGGAAATAGCCATCAAGACAAAGTTATTAACGTCTAAGAGATAAAATCTCATAAATAGACAAAAAGGTTCGAGTGATACAGAAGCGGATGCATTGGATATCAAAATACGTAGGGGAAACTAGGGAGGTTCGACCCATAGAGAGACTTGACCCATGAGGGTTTATTTCATGAAAAGGATACTTAGGGAAAATTTTAGTCATTATTGGTTGAGAAGGCACACAACAGTATTTTGCAGGGACCATTTCAGAGTTATTAGTAGTTTTCAAGAAATTCAGTGTTAAATGATACTGCACCTTAAAAGTAAAATTTGAAGATTTTGGAAGTTTTTAAATTTTAACCTCCAGTTGTTTTGAGGGAAATGAATATTAAAAGTATACTACATGTTTTAGTCACTTTTCTAGCTATCTATTGCTATGCATAGTAATTTTCATATAACTTTAATCTAAATTGCCAAAAATTTAAGGTAAGCAAAAGAAAGCTAATTAGGGAGCTTTGACCTAAGCTAACTAGGGATACTTTACCCAAAGACCAATTTAATGTTTTTGTTTATTTTGATGTTTTTACAATGAATTTTTATTTTTGAATCGATAAAATATAGTGATTTACGCCTAATGATTTGATTTGATTTTAGCAATAACTTTAATATTGTATGAAGACTTGATTTTTTTTTTTTTTTTTTGTAAAGCAACTTTTTGAAAAACTAATGTACAACATTCCGGTCTAAAAAAATGTTTTTATTTTACAAATAACAAAAATACTAATAATCTTTGAGCCCAATGAGTTGTTAGTAAAATAACTGAAATATCGCTCAGGTTTGATGTAATTAAGTTTTGAATTCGACTTCTGCTCTTCTGATGATATGGAGTAAGATTAATCATAATAATAATTTTAAAAAGATATGTAACACTTCACCTAAAGAGTGAATATTATAAATATTCACTTCAAGTATCACTTAATAAAACAAAAAACACCATTTTGTGTATTCACTTCAAGTATCACTTATTTAAACTAAAAATTGTGTCGATACTCCCTAGTTTCCCCTACATAAAAATCGGGTCTGTTGGGTTTAAGTGTAACAAGAGACAAAATGCGTAGTTTTTCCTTCTAATGCACAAAAGATTGCAGTTATGAGATCTTTAAAACAAAATAGAATATAGTAAAAGAAGAAACATTTTTCGTTTTGGTCAGAAACCATCAGAAAACACCATATACTTGTGCTGTGTTGGCAAGGTTTTTCCTACCCCCGGTAAATACCATGGTAAAAACCGGTATTTACCGTCCTGGGAAATACTATGTTTTTCTCACATGGGAAAAACTGATTATTAAAAATCCTGAAAAATATCAAAATTGAGTTATAAGTAAATAATAGCTTGAAAGATTTAAAAAAAAGGAAAATTTATAAAACGGACAATGAAGTGGATTTATTTATAAATATTTACACAGATTACAAATCATAATCCTATTCATATTCTTCGTCTTCTACTTCCACATTAAATTTTAGCATCATTTTACAAAACACTAATTTAGAGACTTTTTGCAAATTTTATTTATGCTTCTCCTGGTGGGTCATCAAGATATGTATTTTGTTGGTATTTTTAAGGAAAAATTGGTTATTGGTAAGGATTGGTATTTTTAAGTTTAATAATTTTATTTTATTGTGATCTAAAATATTGATTTAGGAAATCAATTACTGTAAAAAAATTGTGAGCAAATTTTATGTTTTTATGCAATAATTCTTATTTATTTGTATTTCTTTCCTACTGAATAATTTTAAAAGCAAGGGAAATTTGTAACAACTATTTATTTATTACCTTCACTTTACACATCAGATTCAGAAAGCCAAAATATTTCTTACTTATTGTTATTTAGAAATTTTTCCCGGTATTTTCTACTTTTTCCCAGTTTTTTCCGGCGGGTTGGGAAAAACAAGTTTTGGACGGGAAAAAGCCAACCCTGTGGCAGACAAAAAAAAAAAAAAAACTGTACCACTTACAAAAATTCACGTTTTTTCGAGAAACAAGAAAAAGTTGTTCGATAACTTTTGTCAGATAAAAGGTATGCTTCAACTGACATGTTTCAATAAAAATTAAATCACCCATGTAGTTTAGGGGACCAGCAACAAATTAATGAAACCTACATGGGTTTTTGATCATCCTTCATTGTAAATAGTTGCGAATAAGCAGCAAATTTCAGAATTTAGTTTACTATGTACAACAATTATACATGTTTTCCTATTAAGTATCACTTATACTGAATAGGAAAATATGTATATATATTAGCATTTATGTATATTAGCATTTCTCTCATAAAGGATCAATTTTGTTCGCATGTTTTTGGCTCATAACACGCAGTTTTTCGTCCTATCTTATCAAACTTTCAGAAAATTTAACTGATACAAAACAATCACTATACTAAAATTTGAAATAAATCATTTGAAAATTGATGAAATTTAAACATTTAAAGCAATTAATTTCTCACTGTGCAAGTGCGAAACATAGCAATTAATTACTTTCAAAATTTTAAAGCCGAACAGTTTGCCATTAAAAAAAAAAATCCAGTTGAATATCATACTAACTTAAAAAGATATAAACAACTTAAAATGAGCAGCATCTCAATTATTTTCGAGTTGGCATTCGCAAATTTGCAACACTTGCCTTGAATCTCATAGTCGTGATGAAAACAGGTTATATTTTTGAACGATCTGTTGCCATTCTTCGCCTATCCGATAATAATTGAAACGCGGCTCATTAAGTCGTCTGTATCTTTTTAAGTTTTTATGATACTCAACTGGAAGATGCTTAACTGTTTGGCTGTGAGATTTTGAAAGTTTTAAGTTGCTATCTTTCGCGCATGCGCAGTGAGAAATTAATTGCTTTTATTGTTCATATTTTCAAAATTTTCATTTCAAATTTTATTATAATGATTCTTTTGTATGCTGTTAAGTTTTCTAAAAGTTTGGTAAGCCAGGACAGAAAACACTCTGCATGTTATGAGCCAAAAACAAGCGAGCAAAATTAATATTTTTTAAAGAAATGCTCATATCTTCGAAAATATAAGTGATGCTTTCAAAAAATCAATAAAAGTATTGTACATCATGAGTAAACTAACTGCTGAAATTTACAGATCATTCCCAGCTAGTATTTATGATGAAGAATGATAAAAAAAACTTGTTTGATTTTTTTCAATTTATTGCTGGTCACCTAAATGCATGGAAGATAAAACTGTTATTGAAACTTATTAGCTGAAGCATGCCTGTTGTGGGACAAAAGTAACATATCAATTAGTCACTTATTTATCGGATAATTTGTATAAATATAAAATTTTGCAAGTGGTGCAGGTTTTTTTTTTTTTTTTTTTTTTTTTTTTCCGTCACAGACAAAAATAATGTGAGGCTAAATAAAAGGAAAAAAATGGACAGCAAAGGCGATTAACCTTGAAAATGGTTTGAACAAACAAATTTCGTGATTGAGTGCAAATGCATAGCAACTGTAATACAAATTATATTAACGAGGATTTCGCATGCTTCTGAGAAAAATATATCGTTTACCAGACAGGCAATGACCTCATTTCCATTTCCTGAATCAATGATTAATATGTGTATTTATCTATGTTCAAAGAGAAGGAACAAAAAAATTCATAGGACTAAATGAGTAAATTTGCAAAATTTTATTGGAGTTTTAAATCGCATTAAGGGGAGAAACCAGTTTAGACGGATCAAAAAATATGTTTTTTATATCATAAAATGTTAGTTAACTATTAAAGAATATGTTGCCAAAATTTCAATGAAAAATTCCGTTTAGTTCCATTGCTGTGAGCACTTAAAAAACTGAAGATTCGAAAATGTTCACAGCAGTTTTTTTCAATCGCGTTTTTCTCGCAACGACTTTTTTTCAACTGGTGTGCATTCTAGCACAAAACGTTACGTTATAGGCCAATCGCTCTGAAATTTTGTGTGAATATTCTTTATTCATTTGCACTTTATATAAACCTAATTCTGGGATGGTATTATTATTTAAAAAAATTTTTTATGCGGGGGGGGGGGGGAAGTGAACAAAAATAGTAGAAAGACGTGAATTTTGTGATCAAGCACCTCAAAAGCATGAAATGTTTTATTTTTTAAACTAGAATTAGGTTCGTATTCTGAGGAAATATGTAGTTAACGATAAAAAAAAATTGTAATGATTACAGATAAAATTTGTGACTTCAGGAATGCACACTAGCAACAAGCTCTGATGGCGACCATCCATAGACATCAGCTTCTAATTCCTCTATTTTTTGGTAGAAATGACTTGAAAAAATTGCAAAGTGTGCTTCAAAATAAGAATAAAATATCCTTCAAGTTTGAACAATTGCTGAATATTCCTTCCTTGTTGAAAAAAATTAACGAAAAATACTAAAATTTCTGCCTTCAAAACTGATTTCCTCTCTTTAATAGCACATAAAGCCAAACTGTATCTTAATTTTCGTGTATTTTTCACAAAGATAAAAATTTACTGTAATAATTCTTGATTGCATATTTTTTGTGTAAGGGTTTTTAAGGGAAGATTAATTTAGTCAATTAGCTTACAGCTGTAAAAGATTAGCTGTAGTTTTTTTTTATACTGCTTGTTAGTTAAGCAAAGAAAACCAAATCTTTCTACTGCATTTTGAAAACGTTTTTATGACATTTTAATTGAACTATGTTTTTCTATTTAAAGTCAGAAGTTTTAAATAATGTAAAATTTCCGAGAGAAATCTGCCATGCGAAGATAGATAAATAAAATAGTTCAAAATAAAATGAGTACCTACTTTTTCATACACCAACATATAGGGGAGACTGGGACCAAATGCCACAGGGTTAAATTGATACAAAGGCTTTAATTTTTGAGTGCGTATATGTGTTCAGAACTGAGAATTTTACGAAGAAGCAACCGACTTACATTTTTTCGACATGCGTACGCGGGAGAACCTGTCTTTTTTTTTTGAAAGTTTTTTTTTTTTTTGTGCACACAAATAAATTTTATGGTTTTCTTTGAACTGTCATATGGTGTCAAAGTATTATTTCAGATTAAGCAAGATACTACTGTGTTCCTTGAATAGGAGGCATGAATAGAATATAATAGAATCATGCCTAATAGAAGTTGCTGATATTCGAAGATGCTTTTTTCCCGTTTTTGAGTAAACATAATAGCGTTGTTTGGGTCAAGTTGATACCGTATAATAATTAGGCCCACAAAATCTAAGTGTTTTTCTTATCATGCTCTTGAAATTACATGGGATAAATGTCATGTGAATAGTATAAATGCATAATTTAATGTACACTATATTTGAAATACTGCCGGATTTTTTACCTGAATCATCTTTGTTCGCTGTAAACACAATTCCTCCGTCATCTACATCATCATCAGCAGCGGGAGTAAAGGTAACACTTGGATGTTTGTTGCCTAAAAATTAAATTCAAAGTATTTAAATCTTTTATAGTTTAATGTGTTTGCATTGTGAAACCAGCAAAATTAAGCACAGCTCTCTTTCTCTCTCTCTCTCTCTCTCTCTCTCTCTATATATATATATATATATATATATATATATATACTATTTACACTAGCAGTACCAGTATGGCAATGTTCATGCTAATAATTTCACGGAAATCTCTTGAAATATTCTCTCTCCATTTACACTTACTAATGACTGAAATTTTGGAATTTTAAGAAAATCCAACGCGATCCAAATATAAAGTTTAGAGCCATGAAATTGCTCTATTCTACACGTTAATGGAAAATTTACTATTTTTTTTTAAATTTTTTTTTAAATTTTTTAAATTTAAGCCTGGTTGTTGAACATGTCTCACTTGACGCAACTTTCGAAGTAGACTGTGCAGCGCCGGCCAACGCAGCTAGTAAATATTTAAGTATTTTTCATTTTCATTCGTGCAGATTTTCATTATAAGCCTTTTTAAAATGCACAATCTTATCGTCTTTGCAAAAAGAAACAAATCTTAATGCTGAAACTACAAATTTTAAACCCAACGTTAGTAAAGCATAACTTTACAGTTGAGTGCAATTACGTGTTACATTGTAGAGCCTCTTTTTTTGCCATATAAAGAAGTAACATTATGAATGAAAGACTGGCTTTTTTCGAATGTTAAGCTCCCATGCATTCCAAAAGTGGTTCCTTACCCCAGTGGTAATTACTTTCATACTCTTATTGGTATGCATTTTTATGAAGTTAAAACACAAAGCGTATTAAAACAATACTATTAATGAACTTTTAAAACGACACTGCTGATGAGTTCATCTTGACTGTCGTAGATTAGGAATTTCGAAATACATATTCACTTTTTTGGCGCAGCATAGCCTACTAAGCAGTCTTTAAAATCAATGTATAAAACCAACCAACAGTAAAAAATCTAAAAGAAGTTTGGTCCATGTTAAAACTGTATGAGCGATAATTTTTAATGTTATGACTCTGAAGAATGTTTGTAACTGATATGAGTGCGAAGCGAAATTATGTTGGTTGAAAAAAAAAAAAAAAAAAGCAACGATCAAGACGTCCTGTGAACTCCAAAACGGAAAAGTACGAAAGTGGTACGTTCAAGCAGACAATGGAATATTAGAGAGCCTACCGAAAAACTTAACATCCTGTATGGAATCATTCTAAGAACTTGAACAGCAGATATACGAATGAGAGAAGTTTGTACTTTCACCTCGATCCGATCTACGAACGTTAGAACGAGAAAAGGTTCCTGGCTGTCCACATCCGCTCTATTCTCCAGATATAACACCTAAAGGCTTCCGGCTTTTTTCCGAAAATAAAAACTGTGGAAAGTAAAACGTTATTCGAATTTTAAACCAAAAAATGGCATAACATTGCTATTTCTATGCGAAGAAATGACCGTATAAGCGACCGAAAGAGTGTAAAAATAACACTTTAAAGTTCTTCCAGCAGCGTCGTACACTGTAAAAAAATTCCGAAATGTTACTGGTTATTTCCGTGGAACGTTTCATAATTTCAGAGGTTTTCACCTATTTCCCCAAAAAATCAAGTATCTTCGAGAAAAAGTTTCCTGAATTTCTAAAAGATGCACGAATGCAGACCTTGCATTGATGTGAAAATTATTTTTTGCTACCAGTTTAGATATTGATGGAGCGTGTTAATTAAGTATATCAGCTTTAGATTGTTGATGGCTCGTCCGGATTGACTAAGCTTCCAATGGGAGCAAATAAGTCACTGGATAGCTACAGTTTTGCGTGGCAGGAATTGCAGGTAAGGAATTTGCTTGGTTCTTGCTTGCAATTTTCGCGTAGCTTGGCCGTGGTTGCTCTAATATTTCTGGAGCTTTTTTGGTAAATCAGGAAGGTTCTAATCAAATAAATTTAACCTATTTCATTTTTCTAGAAGGTTCACGACTGGCTTTAATAGGGGAGATTTCTTAATATTTCAGAAAGATTACTGACTTTTATCGGAAAACGTTCCTGGTTTTTGTAAGCTATGTTACTGGCTGTAATTGGGCACATCAGCTGCCTATTATTTTCCAGGAACGTTTCTGAATCGTTTTTACAGTGTAGCTTGAAGCGCTTGAAATAACTTTAAAAAGGAATTTGGGCATTTTTAAGTTAAAAACTTTTCTTTTTTATGTCATCGTCTGCACGAAATAAATAGCGTAGGGGGGGGGGGAGATAAAAGGAACAAAACGTAGAGAATGAATTTAATTGAAATTCCCAGTTAAATGCAGTCTTCTTTTATTTTTCTCTCTCAGTTTTAATGAGATTGTAAGCAGGAAAAATGTACTACTTTACTTTTTTCGATGAGATAAAAGATTTTTTTTCTCCACTTTTAAAGTTTCTGCAATGCTACTGATGGTTTCAATAAGCAACAAAATTTCGTCTTTCTTTGTCCTACTTTTATACTTTCGATGTAACATAGCTTGGCTTAACATAATCTTTTGGGTTCAACCCCAAAAATATTTACAACAAACACGTTGCTCCTACGTGTGTTTTTAAAGCTAATGCTGATTTTCTTATTCTTGAAAAAGGTACTGACATTGCATAGAAGCTTTAACATTTTATTTAAATAAACGCACACTCAGCAAGTTACGTACTCTTCAGTGGGTGACTTTTTAAGAAAGGGCTTATTTACTTTAAGTTCATCAGAAAACTCGTAACATGAAAGTTTTGCGTTAATTTCGACAAAAACAAATTGGAGCCGAGCAGACTTCGAACGCGAATACTATAGGTTTCTGTTTTTTATTCCAGAGAAAATCCACGAAAGTGGCGCAGTGGCTAACCTTATGGAAACCTGTTTGCTTATTTACGGTCTATCTTTTCTGTGAACAGTGTATAGGTTGATTGAACAAGTACGAGTTGTTGGAGATAATTTCAGTTTCACACGCATTGTTTCCCCCTGCTGCGTAAATGATGGCTAAGAGCCATAGTTGTTGTTCCTCACTAACTCGTTTATGCGTGTAAAAATCGATATTTGATATGTTTTGCCTGCTCAACGCAGGCTTCTGTGAGAGAAGTCTTTTTCCTTACTTGGCAGCGACTAAGGCCAAGTACGTAAAATGACTTTCTAAACAAATACTGGGAAGAAATATCAAGATGGAGACGATTGAACATTCCCGAAATTTCAAAACCTCTGTTTCTAGCAAACAATAAAACATTTTACTGTACTTTCAATAAGGCAAAATTACAAAAATGAAAAAAAAAAAAAAAAAAAAAGGAAAAAGTTTTAAAAAAAATTTATTTTGTACAAGATGCATACTTACTTGAGTTTAGAAAAACTGTGCTATTGACAGGATATTTATTGTCTATGATAAAATTTGACTGAAGCTTTGATTTCCTTCTGCGCTTTCTGGTTTCACTGATCAAACGTCGAATTTGAAGCCGCATATGATGATGAAACGGTGGGTGTTTAGGAGGAGATTCATTGAACATAGTGCGACTATAGCGACGTGCCTGAAATGAAAAAGTGTCAGTTTAATGAACAAATAATTTAAGCATAACAAAGAAAAATATTACAGTTTAAGACAATCATTCTAAAAATAAATATATATTTAAAGCAATCCAGCAAAACGTTACGTTACTTGAATAAAATGTTTTAAAGCGCTATATTCTGGTTTGAAGAGCGATTTTTTGGATTATTTACTGAAAGAAATGACCATTAAATTTTGCAACAAAATTAAAACTGTCATTAAGCATATTTAGCAATTAAGCATTTCAGTAAAAACATAAGACCGATCTCTTCACCCATAACTCCCATTGTAACAGGGTTTTTTTTTACTTTCTGTACTTTCTTAAAGAATAACAATGCAAATGAAACAATTTGTCCATCTGCCGTTTGTACTCTGAGTTGAACCGAGATTTCGGTGAAATTAGGTAGGGGAGATATGGGTCAATTGATACATTGCCACTGCGCGCGTTTGAATAATTGGAAAACACAAAATGCCTGATAAGACAACGCACAAAAAATAAGCCTATCTACAAAGAGACGAAGTTTGTCTTGTACAGATTCACTTATTTCCTAATGGTGTAAATGACACTTAATTTAGGAGACGGTTGCCGTCAATGAACCACATACCAGTTTTCGATATTTTTAGAAAGGAAGTGCAACTTAAATTTCACGTTAATTATAAGAACAATTTCTCAGTATATTTCTCTTTTAATAATAATATTCATTTTCATGATAAATATACACAATAAAGAATAAAAATTAAAAATAAATATTTTAGCATGTGGTCCATTCATGGCTACCGGTTGCTATGAATGAACCATCGAGTTTCCATCGATGGACCACATTCTCAAATTAAAAAATCAATGCGTAACTTACAAATATTTATATCAGGTGATCAATAAACACTATAAATAACAATAGGTTATAGAAAAATATATTTATTTTCTAAAATGTTTTATTTTCGGATAAGAGGAACATTAAAAAAAAAAAAAAAAACACTCACACAACACGCAGCTGTTGTCATCACGCCTCGTACACCACTTGATATTTTTCCAACCTGTGCAACACTGTTCTTAGCTAATATCTTTTCAACCTCTTTTGAACTGTTGAGAATTTTGTTAAATCGATTTTGAAAATTTTCGTTTGACGCAAGATTGTACTTCCTCTCTGAAATGTCGGAGAACATTTTCGACCATTTTATTACTGAAACAAGAAGCTTAAGTCTCAAACTACCAGCGACTATAGTATTAACAGACTTTTTGTTTTAATTAAATCTGCGGGATATGTTATTTTTCTCAGCCTCTTGAAAGGTAAATTCCCCCAATTTTTCGGAAGTACTTCCAAAAACTTCTGCTCTAGTTCTGAAATATGATTCACTAATCTATTTTGGAGAGCTTATCTCCTTTATTTTTAATAAGTGACTAAGGCAACAACAAACCAGTTTTATTTTCCATGCGACGGTTTAAAGTTGGTTTCAGAACTCTATATTGTAGGCAGACTTCACTAAGGCCCATACCACCATTTCTATAAGCTACTGTAGCACGTTACATACTCTTACTTGTCCACTGGCCATATTTTACTAACTTATGGTTTTTTTTCTTTGGAACAGCAAAAGTATTTGAAACTATTATTATAATTTAAATTTTTAATCAATTTTATAAAACTTTGCCTTGAAATTATGATTGTATAAGAATTTTCTTGAATTACTAAGATTATTTTTTTCATTGTCATATTTATTTTAAAACAATTAAGCAATTTTCAAAAGTAATTGAACTGAAGTTACAGCAATATTTGAGATTTTCCATGAATGAAACACTTTGTTAGGTGGTCCATTCATGGAAACACCTAGTGGTCCAATGAGAGCAACTGCGTCATTTTGAATATTTTTATAGGTGTTACTGCTGTGACGAATAATGATGAAACATGAAGAATGGGGAACTGTACTTAAAAAGGTACTCTTTTAAGTCAATGTTCACGTTTAGATGATCAGTAATATTCAAAGCATGTTATAACTAAATGAAAATCTCCATAATTAGTAAGATAATGGTAGAAATCTTTTCTGACCGATTAACGATATGATTAAATAATTTTATATCTTTGACGCTTCTGCAGTAGACTGTTTTCAGACAAATGAAGGTACTAAAACTGATTACGCATCTGCACAAACTCTGGCACGGGAAATATCTTCGCAGTTTAGTCATGGAACCGGTTCATTGACGGCAACCTTCCCGTATTACGTTTTTGTAAATTTTTTCCCCCTTCGCTGCAATTGGTTCATCATCCTAACTAAGATGTCAAATTATCTTTATGTATTGAATAACTTCCAGTTTCTTGTTTTGAATCTATTTAAACAAATATTTTTATATTCTTTGTTTAAACTTTTATTATCCAGATTGTCTCTTATATGGAGTCAGTTGATAATCTGAATCTGTGGGAGAAGATTTAAGTGAAGTACACTCAATGTAACAACTGGGCACATGTGAAGGGTGCTAAAAATGCTACGCTTTACATGATGTGTTCAAATTGTGATCCAGATTAAATGCACATAACTGGACTAAATTTTGCATAATTTATTTTTCCGTTTGTATAAACTATAAGGGTAAACTTTTGACATTGTATCACTTTTGACTTCATTATTTTTAACATGTTTTGTAAAAGAATAAAAGTACTACAATAGATGCAAATATATTTTAAAGTAGTACTGTTTTTACGTATCAACTGACTCCACTACTGCAATCAGTTAATACAAAAAAGGTGATATTAAACTATATTTAGTTCTTCCTTCAGTATTTAATATTTTAAATACATATGTGTGTGTGTTACACATGACAGTTTACAGTAACAACTTGTATTACGTGCACTAAAATAATTTCAATACAATTAAAATCAAAAATTCCCCCCCAAAAAATGTATCAACTATCTCCAATCTCCTCTTTTTTTTTTAACCAAATCATTTGAACTGAAGCAGGAAAATGGTTCGTCCTTGTGAATGTTTATAGATTATCCAGAATTTTGGTAAAGCGTTGAACCTTTACTTTTAACAGTGTACAGTAAACTCCTAATTATCGGCCGTCTGATTATCCGCCGATCTTTTCAATTTTTTTTAAAACTGTCATTAAATGATTTTTAAACTTATGATGACTGCCCGATTTAGAAATTTTAGGACAGTAAGCCAGACGCACTGCAGCCCCCCCCCCCCCATCCCCCAAGCGGCACATTCGACAAAAGTGACGTAGAGTTGCAACCGCACACCTTTTTTCTAATTGCACATGCTACAAGCTAGGGCATAGCAAAAAGTAGCTATTTTAATGTTAAAAGCCACATAGCGAAACACTTTATAAATCGCTATTGGTGTTAAACAACGTAACAAAAAAATTAAAACCATATTTTTGCACAAATTTTGCACATTTTTGGGACCGTTGGAGCTAGGGGGCCCCTAAGCCGGGCTTCAGAAGACTATAGGTAAATCAGGCCCTGCTTATGTGATTGTGTTGTTGTTCGTTTTCTCCTTTACATATATTTTTTACATCCAGTGTTAGTAAATGCCATGTAACCGCGTTTTTAGCAATAAATTAAATGTATTCGTGAGTGATATTCATATTTTTTAGCTATTGTATACAGTAGAATAATTTTTTACCTATTATTCCGAATATCCGCGGTTTTTGCTTCCGCGGTTACCGTACCACTCTATTCCGCGGATAATCATGAGTTTACTGTAGTTACTGGTTCTCTATTTGCAGATCTTCATCATTTACTATGCATGAGTTCATAATAGTGTAGTTTCAGTGTCATGCCATGTGTATATACTGTAATCCATTATTTCTGTTGACTTAACTTAAATTATTATCCAGGGCCACCGAGAGCCAAGGCGGGAGTTAGTTTGTCAGTTTGATCCCAGGGACCCCTTTTCCAGAAAACTTATTGCACTCATACTAATCAAATTCTGATCCGGGCGCCTAGTTTCTATCTAGGCTGAAATGGCATTTTATCGGCCCTGTTGTTATCGGATAGCCCGAGACTTCTTATTATTAGAAAGTACGCGCTTTCATCCATCCCATTGAGGTATAAAACTCAAATTTTCATAACAATATGGTCACCAACATAGGGTTTCATAACAATATGGTTCACTTTGGTATTGTTTTGCTTCGTTTTTTTTTTTTTTAAATTTTATTTTGAGAGAAATGCGTTGGCTCTCATTTTCTGTATAAAATCCTTAGAAACTGCTACGTGTTTGTAAAGTTGCGTTATTTCAGACGAGACTTAAAGCGCCTCATCGAGCGTAGAACAAAATTAAACATGAAACAAAGAATATCTTACTCTCTTTGGTGGCTTAAACATGGCGTCTTCCAAAATATGATGAATCTCAGTGTCAGCCAAGTCTTTGAAACTAGGACTATATGTTAGTTCTCCTATATCCACATTAATTGAGGGCGATGGCATAGGTGCAGGATTTAATTTATTCTTGTCATCATTCCTAAAAGAACAGGGGTTCAAAATTTTGACAACAACAATAAGAAGCAACTACACGCAATGTACCGACAGTCCAGTTATCACTTCCAGAGACAGCAGTTTCGTCTTTGGTATGGACTCAACAGTCTGGAAATGTGATAACCCAGCTGGAGGCAGATTTCATCTCATTGAAGCAGAAACTGCCAACAAATTGTTACTAAAATAAATTTAGCTCGCCAGCGAGATTATGCGTGTATTTCTGCTTTACCAGCCCTATCTTAAGAGCGGTAACTTACTGCTTTTAGCTACTTGTTCCAAATTTATTACAGAACAACGAGTAATGAACCTGCTTAAAAAGAAAAGCTAATAAAATTTTAATGTTTTCTTTTCAGAATTTTGTCACGCAGTTGATTTCACCATATAGCGTCATTTATTTTGCTTCAACTCCGAAATATGCATTAATTGCAATCATTGTAATCAATGTCTGATTACGTAGTTTCTCATCATGCTACAGATGGAACATAGTCAATTCAATGCACTGATTAGTATATTTAAAAAGGAAAAAACAAGAACATGTTTCATTTCCTCCTTGAACAGATTTCAGTTACATCCGTACTTCAAAAAAGAGCTATACGTAGCTACAGATGGAAAACAGTCAATTCAATGCAGTGATTAGTATATTTGAAAAAACAAGAATAATAAGCACCTTTTATTTCCTCCTTGAACAGATTTCAATTACTTCCAGAGGTGCCCCCCCCCCTCAAGGGCAAGGGCGCACCAACCTCAATATCACGAAGACCACCCACCCCAAAAGCAAGAGCCCCGTCCCCTAAAATTAGAAAAATACCCTTCAAAACAACCCCCTCTAAAAATTTCAATTGCGCAGTTTCCACCATGACCCCCCCCCCCCCAGATGGGCACCCCTAGTTACTTCTATGCTTCAAAAAAGCGCTCTAGGCAGTATAAATTGAGTACTAAAGAGCATAATATTGAAAAATATTTTGACAAATTGGAGTTATATACTGTTGAGCTGTAAAGGTCAGAAATTTGACCTTTGCAATTGCCACAAAATGAATATTGACTGACTAGGATTGAAAATGCATTTATTGAAACATCTAATCTAAAATTCGCTCGCAACACAAACTCAGTTCAATATAGTAAAAATAATGGCTAGGAGAATAATTTCAAGTTGAGTAACTGCAAAAGTTAACGTCTTCATTTTATTCAAATGCCTATGTCTGAAAATTACATGACATTGTTTCTCTTCTATCGCTCTGTAACGTGAAAACGTTTTAAAGCCGTTTACATGCAATCTTAAAATTTGTGATGCAGTTTTTTAATTTTTATTTTTCTAATTACCGAATAAAGGTCTCATTGAACTCGGTTTTTCCCTATTCGATAGTATTCCATCTACCAGTAGCTTTGCGAGAAAAATCTTTCTAGATGGGGCAAAGCAAATTTCTAACTTTGCAATTGGTTGATACAATTGATCTTATTTAATTCGGTCGATTTAATAAGACAGAAAATAACTCACCCTTCCTCAAAAGACGATGACCCCTTTTTCAGTTTCGCAACTCAAGTATGAGTTAAGACAAAAATTCCTGAATAAATAGAGAATTTAAATATCTCTTTTTTTTTTCTGTGTCGTACACTCATTACAAAATGAGTCGACGGTTTTGTTTAGAAGTGGGAAGAAACATTGCGAAGTTCTAAGAAAATGATTTTTATTTATAATACATGCCAGTAATATATAGATTTTAGAGTGAAATATGTCGTTAACCATGCAACAGTTTTTCGACAAACCCTCTATTTACAGCCAAGACTGTAATTTTGTACTCATCAGATTGTGTCCGTTGATCGGTGTTGACTGAAACCATATTTTTTATCTATCATAGACGACCCAAATAATCTCTGTTAATTTCAGTAGCATAAAAAAATTGCAGCATTTTATTGCTAAGGAATGAGAAGCGCTGTTAATTCTAGACTATAAAATAGAAATCGATTTAAGCAATTTTTATTTTTCGTTGAAAATTTATCATAAAGCTTTCTAGAAACATAATTGATTAATTATCCTCATCAATCACTAATGACCAAGCAGTACTGTGGTACACGTACACAGCATTACAATTTTGCACTTGTGTGCTCTTAGCAAAGAAAATTACGGAGTTCTCTCCGTAATATTCTTTGCTAAGACCACGTTAAATTAAAAAATAACTAGTAAACAAATAAACAACTAAATAATGTTAAACAAATGAGCTTAAAAAATAATAAATTAAGAAAGTAAAATAAATAATTAGGGTAGATTTTACTTATACTTTGCTTGTGTATTTTGAAACTTATAAATTATTCCATTCAATAAATAATTTGTAAACAAATAAATTATATTTAACAGATGAGATCAAAAAATTAATAAAAAAATAATGTGAGCAGTTTTTACTTTCTTTTTTACCTTGTTTAGTTAAAACTTGTTTATAGTTAGTGATTTAAAATGTATGTTTTGCTTTTGTTTCGAAAAAATATAAATTATTCCAATAATCAAATAATCAGTAAACAAATAAATAATATTTTACAGATGAGCTCAAAAATAAACAAATAAATAAAATAAAATGAATAGTTTGGGCAGTTTTTAGATTTTAAATTAAAATTTTGTTTAGTTAAAACTTGCTTATAGTTAGTAACTTAAAATGTATGCTTCAGTTTTGTTTTGAAAAATATAAATTATTCCATTTGAATTTGCTCTCTTGTCTATTTATTGCACATAAAATTAAAACATACTTCGTTAAACTTCCTTCGGTGTAGTTCCGTAAAATAGTCGATAAAGGTGCTCCAGCTTCAGCCGCCATATCAGCAATTTTGACACCACTGTTGACCAAGTTCATTGCGTCCATAAGATTCAATTTCGAGTGCGTTGCAATGATCTTTGGCTCATTCACATTGGAATGATTAGTCAGAAATCGTCGCAAGTACTTGTTATTGAAATGTTTGAATCTGAAAGCAAAATTTTTCGTAACTACTTGAATTATAACTTAGCATTAGTCACGTCTATAGAATATACGACACTCAATGTAATATGATTAAAATGAAAAAACAAAAAACAAACAAACGAAAACAAACAGCATATATAAAACACAAACTGTTAGGTTTTCCTGACGATTTGTGCCTTTTTTATGCTGTTTTTTTTTTCATCTTACTCACATTTTAACAAAAAGCATTTTTCGTCATTTTTCATTTATCCCTTCCCATATATACACTGTAAAAAAATTCCGAAACGTTACTGGTTATTTCCGTGGAACGTTTCGTAATTTCAAAGGTTTTCACCTATTTCCCCAAAAAATCAAGTATCTTCGCAAAAAAGTTTCCTGAATTCCTAAAAGATGCACGAATGCAGACCTTGCACTGATGTGAAAAATATTTTTTGCTACCAGTTTAAATATTGATGGAGCGTGTTTATTAAGTGTATCGGCTTTAGATTGTTGATGGCTCGTCCAGATTGACTAAGCTTCCAATGGGAGCAAGTAAGTCACTGGATAGCTACAGTTTTGCGTGGCAGGAATTGCAGGCAAGGAATATGTTTGGTTCTTGCTTGCAATTTTCCCGTAGCTTGGCCGTGGTTGCTCTAATATTTCTGGAGCTTTCTTGGTAAATCAGGAAGGTTCTAATCAAATAAATTTAACCTATTTAATTTTTCTAGAAGGTTCACGACTGGCTTTAATAGGGGAGATTTCTTAATATTTCAGAAAGATTACTGACTTTTATCGGAAAACGTTCCTGGTTTTTGTAAGATATGTTACTGGCTGTAATTGGGCACATCAGCTGCCTATTATTTTCTAGGAACGTTTCTGAATCGTTTTTACAGTGTATAGACAATGCCAAATAAGCTTTGACTGGAAAATTTTGGGGTGAAAACATTTAAGAAATTAGATTTTTAAATTGAAAAAAAATTATAGCATAGTTCTCCACTAAGCACAAACAAAATCTATGTATCTAAAAAAATATTTGTATCTATTTATAGTAGTAATGTTCATTTATTTTTACATGAAATATAGTTCACTTACCAATCAGAAAACTAATGAAGAAATTCATTTCGGAAACACATGGTTGAAATAAAAGAGAGCAGCATTGCAAAAATCCGCCCTTGTATGCAGGTAGTCAAAAGATAGTTTTTGCCTCGGCTGCGCAGTGACTCCTACTCAGATAATTTCGGTACCTTCGACTCCGACTCCTTTACCCCAAAATCAGTCCGACTCCAACTTGGACATCACAGCCCTGGCAGAGCTGCAGACTCGGAGGGAGAATGATCGACTCCGACTACAGGAATCTTAAACCCTTCGACTCCTTCTCCTTCACCCCAAAGTCCATCCGACTCCGAACCCATAGCCCTGGTTTTTTACACTTTTTCGTCACAAAACACGAGGAAATGTGCAAGTTCGTTCTTTCGTCACCTATACACTGCAAATAATCGGTACACATTTGAAACTCTTTAAGTGTTCCAGTTGCCTGAATATGTGCTAAAATGTATTTCGAATGTGTTGTGTACAAAGAAATGAAGCTGAAATGTTTTACTAATCCGTTCCGTTTTAAAGAAAATGTTCCAAGAGTGCACCGAATGTGTTTTGCTGGGAATCTCTATTCAGCCGAAATTTGGGAATATACTTGAGAACACATAGCGCACAGATTTGAGAGTGCTTGTGAAATCACTGCTTTCTTAGCTACGCCATGTTAGTAAACAATCTGGATCGGCCGCAATCATTTTCGTGATATTTTTGAATGCTCAAAAGGTACGCTACTTTCCTTTTTTATGTTCGTTACAGATAATTTTTGTATTTGTACATTTACTGAGCTTCATACTTTTTTTTTTAAATAAACTAATAATTTACCATACCGCTTGAGTTTTGAAATAAAATGAAATCCTCTGTTTTAAAACTGTGTGGTTACGTTAAAACTAACGTGTTACGATTCTAATTTTGAAACTTGACGATTGATTTAGTGCTCCTGTCCTTATCTTTCGATTTAGAATTTTTTAAGAGCATCGGAATTAGAGGTTTAAACAAGGGCTCTTAAACTACGGGTTATGACCCAAAAACATTTCTAATGAAGGTCGAAGGGCATTTCTTACGCTATTCAATTTCAATCTTAAAAAAAAGCATCTCTTTCATCTAAATGCTTTTTATAAGTTCTGTCATCTACTTTTTGTTTTTACAAATAGTTCAGGTGAATTTATTTTTCTGGTTAGCAATTTTTTGATACGTTAGTATTTTTGCTTGTAAACATCCCATAAGATCGATCATCTTGTGCACAACTTTTTGGTTTAACAAACCGAAAAAGAATGAATCGCTGGAGGTTCTGCGGCTTAGATTAGGTTAAACTTGAATGTAATCAAAATCTGCCACAATAGTATGAATGAGATTCGAACCTAGGTCCAGAGATCAAGATTCTTCTAAGTAATGATGCTTGACAAAATATATTGTCTAATGTTTCATATCAATCAATTTTATCTTGAATTTTGAAGATAAAATATTGCGTACCATTTAGCATCTTATTTATGGATAATTAATTTTATTATCTGTTGCAGTTAAAATAATCATGAAATTTGAGTTTCATGATCGATGTTTTGCAGAAATGCCAAGCAAAGTATTGTTTGAATGAATAATCTGAGTTCAAAACATTAGCTAAAAATCTTATTAAGTATCTTAGTCAAATTTTAGAAATCATTAAAGCAATTAGAGCAAACATGAAGCCTTACATAAATGTCTGTTTTGAGTACGTACAATACATGTATCGGGTCTCGTGTTCTTAAAAATGGGGTCATGACACAAAGATAGTTAAAACCGCTAGTTCAGAAAAAATTGCTTAATAGTTTTTTCTTTAATCCCACTTTTTAATTTGCCGTGTGATAAAAAACATGTGAATAAAAAATTTCACCCTTTATTTCTTTGAAAAAAAAACCTTTAGTTCTTTGTAAACAGGTACAACCTGATAACGTAAACACAAAAACATTTTTTTTTTTTTTTTTGAACGATGAAAAGTTCCATGAAAGACTTAGTAAAAATTGTTGGATAACTAAACGTGATGTCTGTTGCAGTGTAAAAACTATTTCAATTGCAATTTAGTTGTTATATGTTCTATCACATTGAGAGATAGATTAAGGGTGACCAGAGACTGAGGAAACAGGAAATATCAGACCTTTTTCTGAGAAAAATACCGAATTCAATATTAGTAACGCAAGTTTAAGCCATTTTTACAGTTCTGGAAAGGGCGTAGGGAGATCTCCCTCGGAGATTTATCTAGTCTAAAATATGTTTAAGCTGTCTTTGATTATGTAAAGATGGGGAAAAGTATGGAGAGGGGGGAAGGATACCTCTAGGAAAAAATGTAAGAATGCAGTTTTTAAACTGCACATTTAGGGCATTTTTACGGAACTTTGGGTTTAATGTTCCGGGGTTCATTTCAGCGGAAAATATTTTGAAGCTAAAGAGTTAAAAATATTTTTGTAAGGTAACTTGATGAATAAGGGTATTATTAACCACAATATTTTGAAAATGTTTTTTTTTTTTTAAAGTATAGTTCAAAGCTATCTTTGGTGATGTTAGAGGAAGGAAACTCTGGTTGGAGTGGGGGGGGGGGGGGGTTGGTATCCGGAAAATTGTAAAAACTGATGCGGCTAAAACATTTTAGCTATCTTTGATGATGTAAAGAGAAAAGGAGGAAGACAGGTATATAGGGGCTTTTTTCGGAAAAATTATTATTATAGAAAAAATAGTAGGGGAATGTGGGGTAAAGTGAAATTGCTAAGTTGGCTAGATTTTTTTTTAAATGAACAAATTGGAAATTTTTTTTGAAAATTACACTTTACAAAGAAAGAACATTAAAAAAAAAGTGGAAATTTTTCCCTTTATTTTTTTCATAGAAAGAGTGAAAAATAAAATATTTTTCTGAATGAAAAATGTTCTATTCACTCATAAAAAATGTATTTGTTCAAATGAATGATTAAAAGAAGGGTAGAAAGAATAATAAAAAGATAATGAAACAATGAACGAATACTTAAATAAATAAAATACTTAATACATGAAGAAAAATAAATGACTGTATAAAATAGTGAATGAATAAGAAAATGGGTGAAGGCATGAATGATTAAGTGAAATAATGAATGAAGAAATGTAAATAAATTAATAAATGAATCCGTAAGTGATTTTGTAAATAACACTGCGCGGCAAAAAAAAAAAAAAAAAAACCTTCAAAATGCTTCTGACATTTTGTCGGCTGATTATTATGTAGAATGACCCCCTAAATCTGAATATGACCTCCGTTCCCCCCCCCCTATACGTACTATTTTTTTTGTTTAAAGGACCCCCAAGTTTTTTTTAATTTTCTTTAGTCTTAGAGCAATTAATTTTTTTTGGAGGTGAAAGGAGCTTTATATTAACTGCTAACATTGTTTTGGTGGGCAAGAGAGGCTCAAATTTCAAGGTCATGGACACCGATCGCAAAAAGGGGAACTTTGGGGGGGGGGGAGTATAACCTCTCAAAATAAAAGAAAAATCACGAAAAACGATCTTTTTATTCTGATTTTTTTTAAAAAGATGTTTAAAAAAAAATCCGAGCAGAATGAGAGTATAAGACTAAGCTTCTATGACTCCTATGTCCAAAAAAATTTTCGCGACGTAAAAAAAAAATATCATGTGAATGTCGGACGTTGCATACGAGTTGAATCGCAGGTCTTCATTCAAAAAGGCATTCCTCTGGCTGATTTCTATGTGAAATGACCCCTATGACCCCTTGTTTCCAAATACGACCATCTTTCTCCCTATCACGCCCCCTTTTTATAACCTACCCCCCTCCTCTCCCCCGCCATTTTTTTATTTGAAGGGGGGGAAAGAGCATTACAATAACCGTAAACATAATTCTGAATGATTATGCGCAAAGCTCAAAATCTTATGCATATGTAGCAAAAAGGAAAACAGGGGGGGGGAACACCCCTCCAAACACACTGGCAGCAAAAATTACTCTCAAATGCTTCTGCGGCTAATTCGCCTGATTCTTCTGCAAATTTAACCCCTGAATCCAAAAATGATCTCCGTTATCCTACTACATATAGCGATTTTTGTACAACTCCCCCCCCCCCCTTTTTTTTCGGGGGGGGGGCAAGGTTTTTTTTTTTTTTTTGCTATATATGCACAAGACTTAGAACTTTGCACATCTCTAGTCATTCAGAATAATGTTTACGGTTATTGTAATGCTCATTTTCCCCTCAAAATTTAAAACAATAAATGACTCTGAATCAGGGGAGGGGGGGAGATTCTAAAAAGGGGTCGCGATAGGGGGAAAGGTGGTCGTATTTGGAAACAAGGAGTCATTTTATATAAGAATCAGCCAGAAGAATATCTATTTGAATGAAGACCTGCGATTCAACTCGTATGCAACGTGCGACATTCATGAGACAGTTTTTTTTTTTTTTTTTTTACATCGCGAAAATTTTTTTGGACATAGGAGTCATAGAAGAGAGTCTTATACTCTCATTCTACACCGAAATGTTTTTTACAAACATCTTTTTTTTAAAAGCAGAATAAAAAGATCGTTTTTCGTGGTTTTTCTAATATTGGGGGGGGGGGGGGGGGTGTATACATCCCAAGTCCCCCCTTTTTTGCGATGGGTGTCCATGATCTTGAACTTTGAACCTCTCTTGCCCATAAAAACTATGTTAGCAGTTAATACAAAGCTCCTTTCACCTCCAAAAAAACTAAAACTAAGGAAAATTGAAAAAAACTTGGGGGGCCTTCAAAAAAAAAATGGTACGTATATTGAGAAATCGGAGGTCATATTCGGATTCAGGGGGTCATTTAACATAAGTATCAGCCGACGAAATGTCAGAAACATTTTGAAGGGTTTTTTTTTTTTTTTGCCGAACAGTGTAATTGAGTGAGTAAACGAAATAAACTATTTCACTTTGTTCCGTTCACCTTGCCAATATTAGAAATACCAGTAAGATTAAAATTAACTGAAAAAAGTAAAAAATACCGTATTAAATATTAGAAGGTCTCAATTAATATTTAAAATGTTAGTAACAATAATTTTATCATTTTATTCTTACAAAAATACTTTTTGACTTACATCAAAATATTACAATATGAATGTCCTTTTTTGAAAATTGCCATTATTATCATTAATTTTAAGCTTCAGATGTATTTTTTTCCTGACTGGAATAGAGTACGTGTGCTACTATATAGTTAAAATATTACGAGATTGTTGGCAGTAAAAGTAATTATTTCACCATTTCACTTTGCCTCACAATCCCCTACAGCCTACAAATAAATGTATAACGTATTGTTTGTGTTCTCGTAATTAAGCGTATGTTTGTAAAAAAAAAAAGGCTTTTTCTTATTTTTTTTAGGTAATGGTTTACCCGGTTGAAGAAGAATGATAGTTTCAAGCATTGTTATTTAAATTATTTAATGTGTATCTATAAAGTTAAATAAATTCATTTTAAACATATTGTGTTTAATGACTAGATAAGTTTGATAAACTTGGTTTAGTGTTATGTGCGTAAGTTTGAAACGTAAATCCCATGCGTATTTTAAATTTAGTTGCATTAGTTAATGAATTTGATTTTAACTGTCTGATTGAGTTAGACCTGAATGTATGGCATTTAGTTGCCATCTGGAGATTAAATGCCATACGATAGAAGCTAAAAAGAGTACTCAACCAGTCACGTTTTAAGAACCGAAACAGCCACACAATTTTTGCACCAATGAATTTTCATACACAAATCATTTCTATTTTGAAGCAATTAGTTTGCAATGTAATTACAATCCCAACCTTAGTATTACATGTTGCCTTTCAATCAATAATAAAAGCCATTATTAATTTCAGGATCCAAACCGCACCCCTTAAAAACAAGCACAAACCTGGAAGCTTATACAAAAGGTTTGTACTCACCTTTGGCGGGAGGGGGGAGGGGATGGAAAAAAGGCAAATGAATGGAATTTCAGTCAGATCTCATACGGTAATACCTTTTCCACAGCTCATGTTTTAATGTAGTACATTTTTTCCTCATTCAAAAAATAAATAAATGTTTTGAATAAAGTGGCTACTAACGGTAAAAAAAGGGCTACTAAACTGAAAGTGTATGCCAGCCACTGACGACAAAGTAATTTTTTATTTATTTTGTTTTTCGCGAACACTTTTCTTCCTTATGCAAGGAACTAAAACTAAAAATAATTAATTGATAATTGTCATTGCCGGATATACGATTTTTACGAGCTAGGGCAAATCTTGAAACTGATGCTCCTACTCATTCTCCTTCAAGTTTTATATTGAGTTTCAACGACCCCCCCCCCCCCCCACGGAAATAGAACAAATTTGTTGTCCCCCAAAAATTGTCTCACAGGGGCAAGGATCCCAACTCCCTCCTTCGCCCCCTGATCCAGCACTCATCGTTTTAGTTCATATTCAAGGAAATAATTAGTCATTAAAGAATTCCACTGCACTTACATTTTTAAAAGAACACAACCAATGTTTAAGGTCATTGATCAGATACCAAGCAATAGATCACTGAATAGCAAAGTAGCACGAATTCAAACAATGAAGGCAAATTTATTTTGATCTTGAGAAATTAAAATTTTTGAAAATGAAATTTATGAAGCAACAAACTGAAGTTATGTGAGCCTTTGTTTGTACACTTTTGATTACTTTTTACAGTATGCATTAGCTTTAAAAAATAAAATATGGAAATTAATATTTTAAATGTATGCAGTTTCTGTACTATGTAATATTGTGCACTACATTTTCCTGCAATCTTTTTATTGGTAAACATTGTTCGTGTGCAATTCTGCTGTAAGATAGTCAATTATCTTGGAAATATCATTGTATTTTGAATTTTCATAGTAGCCATGCTGGCTGACTAATAATTAGATTCATCCAAAGCCTAAACCATCATCAGCCTGCAGTCCTCAAAATGAACACGAATTTAGTGCATATTTATAATTTCTAAAAGCTACTTTTATATTTGTGCGGTAGGTATCCTCGGATGATATTAGTGCGAAGAAACGCATTCTAGAAACTGTACCTGTATGTGTGCCACGAAATGTTCAATGAAGTGTTCAAAAACGTGTCTTTAACGCGATCCTATAAGTGCTTAAAAAGTGCGCTAAAAAGAATGCTGAACTAAATATATGTTCCGAACTGTGTTTCTAGAAGTGTTTTGGAAACTGACCCCGAAAAAGTGTTCTAAAAAAGGGGACAAGTGTACGTGTTCAAAAAAATGTTTTAAAAAGTGATCTTACAACGGTTCTAATAAATGTTCCGAAATATCGTGTTCTAAAAAAGGAGACAAGTGTCCGTGTGAAAAAAGTGTTCAAAAGGTGTGATTATTTGCAGTGTAGTTGGGGCAAACCCAAACCAAGCAGCGTTGTAATGCCACGATTAAGACCAGCGTAAATTTCATAATGCTGCAAGTTTAGGTTTGCCCCAACTATAAATAGGACCTTATTCAAATGATTTCTCAAAAACCTTGGAGAACGGCTATTTGTTTTATTTTTGGTTAAACAGATATGAAGACTGGAATCATTTTCCCTACACATCCTCTTTACTTCTTTTCCATCTTCATCTTAAATATGTACAGGGCCCGATTAAAATATCAGGAGGCTCTAGGCCCAACACGTTTTCAGGGGGTCTCTGCCGTCAAGCCTTACAATTTCAGCAATAGGATAAAACAATTTTTGCCATTTGGGGGCCCCTACAAAGAAGGGGCCCTTCTCCTCGACCTAGTTGGCCTATTCAGTAATCCGGCTCTGAATATGAACGAAACTAAACGATTAATTAAGAAAATAATTTTTATTAACTAAAATAGTACTGCCAAATCGCTGGTACTGCTATGCACCTGTTTTTTACTTTCCTTTTACAGAAAAGGAAGTAATGTATTCGCGAGAAAAATTTCACTCAAAAATCGACCTTAATTTCCATTTTACTCACCCCCCGAATGAATGTTGAGTTATTTTTTCGAATCGACCACACGTGGATAAGGGCCTAAGAACGTATAGACACGCGAAATATCCATTTTCAAGATTCCCGAGTTAATTACTACGAGTTTTCTCGTGACGTCTGTATGTACGTATGTATGTGCGTATGTGTGTATGTATCTCGCATAACTCAAGAACGGTATGTCCTAGAAAGTTGAAATTTGGTACGTAGACTCCTAGTGAGTTCTAGTTGTGAACCTCCCCTTTTGGTTGCATTCGAGTGCTTCTAAAGGAGTCTTTTGCCCCTTTTTGGGGTGGGGAATCGTTGTTAATTTCGATGTAAATTCGAATGGTGTTATAATTTGGCGGACACTTGGCAATATATCGCCAGTGTTTTTTTCGCCAAGTTTTTGTCGCCATCTTGGCGACAAAGTTAGCGATTTTTATTTTTATTTTTTAAATCTGATTTCAATTTGGCCACTGTTGGTGATATTTAGAGAGTAAACTATTGAATCACATTAAAATTGCCAGTAATGGGGAAATGACATTAAATTGGAGTAAAAGGAAGTCATGTGATGCACACGTCAGCTCGTTACCTAATGTTTAATATAAAATCAACAAAATTATAACTGATTTTACCTAGACAGTCAAATTTCAGCTTAACTTTGAGTTTAAATTCAGAGATTCTTTACGACTCTCGTTATTGCAATCGTTTTTTACCTCTCATGAGCATTTTAAGGCGTCAAGTCTCGTGTTTTGCTCTTTAAAAGAATTTACAAAAGGTTTTGACAGGAGTGTGTTAAAAAAACGAAATAGAATGGCCGTTCTCACTTTAACAAGAAATTCGACCAAAACTAAATGAGCCTGCTTTCTTGTACACAACCATCAGTTTTCTAACAATTCTCTTAATAGGCTCCAGATTATCTTAAAAATACATTTTTTGACTGTTAAAACACATTTTCTAAATACAAAATATGCATATTTTAGGTTCATTATCCTAAATTTAGACGTAATTTTTTTTCAATAGTAACATTCTGCATTCAAACGACATTTTTCCAATACATAGACTACTACAGACGGAAGAGAAACGAATTATAGAGCTAAACTACCGTAAAAATTTGTCTCAATGTATAATTTTGAGGTTGAATAGGTAAAAAAATTAATGAATACATAAGCCAAAGAGAGAAAAATGTAATCATTTTTTTAAATACATTAATTAATATCGTCATGGTTTTAAAAAAAGATGAAAAATAAATTTGTGATTTCAAATTCTAAGTGTATAGATAGTTCCCAAATGTTTCCAGGGGCGATTTAATAAAAAAGTATGACAGATATTTTTATGAACAATTCAAGTACTAGAAATTTTTTCTTGTTTTGCCACTGTTAAAATTCTTAAGCCATGAATTCTGGCGCTTCATGTACTGCAAAGTAGCCATATTTCGTCCACGTGTTTCATTCCCCTAAGTTTCTCTGGTCTGACACAAGGTGTCGCCATCGGTGATATTTCTTCTGGTTGCGATGAAGAACACTATTAATTTTTCGAAGTTTCACGAGTCTAGTACGCTACGTTGCTGTTTGGGAGCATTTTTTCTGATTTTTGAAAACTTGATTTATTATAAAAACT
Organism: Uloborus diversus; assembly: GCF_026930045.1. Lineage (NCBI taxonomy): Eukaryota > Metazoa > Arthropoda > Arachnida > Araneae > Uloboridae > Uloborus > Uloborus diversus. The sequence continues at coordinate 67,069,437 of NC_072733.1, forward strand.
ATTTGTAAATTATCTTCTGGAATTATTAAAATGTGTTCATTTAGTTGTATTTGACATATTCGTTTAGGGTAAGCTGTTAACTGAATGACCTGAGTGTTTTGCTACGTTAAAGTTCATTTCGTGTAAGAGCAGGTAGCCTCCCAATAAGTGAATATGATGTTCCTGTTTTCGTCTGAATAAAAACGCTGGTTGGCCATTTCCACGGAAAACGGTAGTTTTGTTTCGCATGTGACGCCTCATATATTTCATGAAAAATAATGATTTAAAAGGTTAATTACTAAAATTTTATTGCTTAACAAATTACAAATGAATGTGTGATTCCTTAGGCAGAAGATTTCGTTATTACTTTTTAAAATAATTACTTTTTAAATGAAATATATGAACCGTCAACACGTGGGACAAAGTGACTACTTGTCTTGGAATGGTCCAATATATATATTTTTAAATGGTTTAAACTATTGTTGCTCAACATATGATATATTTTTCCTCTTCATTGCAATCTTTGCTTTCACAATCTACAATTTATTTTAATATTAATACATTAATATAGAGCAAAAATATTAACTAAGTCATTAGCAAGTTACAAGAGGTTGACTTTGGATGTCCCGCATGTGACGCATGCCAATTAATTAAATTTTAAGTAACAAAAGTGTTTAATAAAAATATAATTGTGTCAGGAATATCTTTGTATCAAATGTAAAGATTAAAAAATTGCTTGTCCCTGTTTAATTAAAATGTTAAAAGATATGACAAAATGTTAATGAAATTTTAGCGTCTTTTTGTCCCGCACGTGACGGTGGAATGGTTCTGATACAGAGTATCCTATGAGCCAAAAATATTTTTCTGAAGAAAAACATGTAGAAATATGTTGCCCTTAATACACCTCGTGGGCTATACAATATGTGCTCCAGGACGAAGAACAAAAGAAAAAGAAAGAAAGAAAAAAAGAAACACTTGTGGACGCTTGTTTGGAGGCTTAAAAAAATCAATTTTACATTTGCTAAATAAGTATTTTGTAAAAAAAAAAAATATTTAAAAAAAAAGGGAAAAAAAGACATAATCTGTGATGTTTTCCTTTAATACAATTTTTAAATTCATATTTATTAGTATTATCAGATTTTCAACCCATTATTATTTCTTTTAAAAGGTGTATTTTAGGGCGGGCGGAAATAGGACAGCCATTTTTATTTCTAGTAAAAGTTCGTATTTTAGGAACTGTTTTTAACGAAAAACAAATTACGTTTCATGTACTTTAGCTCAAATACCATGTGCATGCTTAGTTAGTGGTGTTATATAATTTTTTGGGAATTGATTGGCTGTAATGTATACTAATTAGAGACCAAAAAGCTTATGGGGAACGAAATATGGTGACTTTTAGTACAGTAAAAATAGGGGTCGGACCCAAACATAAAAAAAAAAGCTAAACCTGGTGCAAAATGTTTATTATACTCCCAATAAGAGCAGGTAAAAAGTCCCACCCCATTGTACGTCGGGTTTTGGAATGGGGGGCATCTAAAAGTTGTTGTTTTGAGTATTTTTCCAGAATTTTTAGAGTAAATTTAAAGTGAGAATACCAGAAGTTTTTAACAATTTGTTATTCCATCTTTACTGTTCATACCATTCGGTGTAAAAGATGGTTTGGGCTTACACATCTTTACAGATAGTAACTACTCTCGTAACAGCAGCTAAAGACATAACTGTTTACCTCCTTTACAAAGAAATGCCACAAAATTGTTTGCCTTCAATATCCTTTGATGTTACTAATCGAACGTTAAAGGTCTTATCGCAACTCACCTTATCATCAGCGAGCAATATCCCACATAGCACAGTCACATCTCGGCAACGTAGCAAATACGTCGCACTGCGACGTCTGTAACGTCTCGGGCACATCACGGCACATTCCAGAAACGTCCCAGAGATGTTCTGGCAACGTGGAATTGTCCGACTTCAGTTACGTCGCAATGCGACGTGTATGGTTCGTCGCAATGTGATGTTGTCGTCGCATTGCGACAGCCCAGAGACGTTCTGGAGACGTGGAATTGTCCAACTTCAGTTACATCGCAATGCGACATGTATGGGTTGTCGTAATGTGACAGCCCAGAGACATTCTGGAGACGTGGAATTGTCCAACTTCAGTTACGTCACAATGCGACATGCATGGGTTGTCGCAATGTGACAGCCCAGAGACGTTCTGGAGACGTGGAATTGTCCAACTTCAGTTACGTCGCAATGCGACATGTATGGGTTGTCGCAATGTGACAGCCCAGAGACATTCTGGAGACGTGGAATTGTCCAACTTCAGTTACGTCACAATGCAACATGTATGGGTTGTCGCAATGCGACAGCCCAGAGACGTTCTGGAGATGTGGAATTGTCCAACTTCAGTTACGTCGCAATGCGACATGTATGGGTTGTCGCAATGCGACAGCCCAGAGACGTTCTGGAGATGTGGAATTGTCCAACTTCAGCTACGTCGCAATGCAACATGTATGGTTTGTCGCAGTGTGATGTTTTCATCCCAATGCGACAGTCCAGAGATGTTCTGGACACGTGGAATTGTCCAACTTCAGTTACATGCACATTCATTGGGCTTGTGATATTGCTGAGGAAATGTGACAGCTCGCAGCTAAAAATTTCTGAAATCTTTTCTTATTTATTGGGAAAAAACAAAAATTTTGTATTTTTCATCAAGTAACATTCACAATAATTCTAAATGTTTGCTAAAATTGTATAGCTAACCATTCAAACAAAATATTTAAATTCCCACATAACACAAACAATTTGTACAAGTTAGTACACACTAACTTAAGAAGTACAAAAGAAAAAAAAACTCAGATTAGTTATTGCCAGGGGCGTGCAAAGGGGGGGAGGACACCTGTTGACAAAATATTTTTTAAACTAGGGATGAAAATAGGGATAAACAACATAAAGGGTAACGGGAAAGACATTTGTGATGGGGCCCCAAAATTTTTGTGCATGCCCCTGGTTGTTGAATTCGAATAGTGATTGTTCAATTTAAAAAGTAGAAGGAGCATTCCACGGTATTTTTGACATTTATGTAGAGTCCGTAACGTGACCTTTTTTGCCATAACTTTTTTATTTTCTGTTTGATTAGCATATTATTTTATTTTGATATTTTCCTACCAACACACCAGCTCAAATTAAAATAATTTGCAAATCAAACTGAAAATTAAAAAGTTATGGCAAAAAAAGGTCATGTTACAGACTCTACATAATGTCAAAAATACCTTGGAATGTCCCAGAAAATAATATAGCAAGAGAATATTGTCGCCTCAGGGTAACAGTAAGAAATCTAATCCCAGGAATAATACTAAGATATCCTACTGTTGCTCTGAGGTGACGATATATATATTTTAGTAGCATTTAGACCCAATAATAAAATATTAATGCAAAAATATTGTTAAATTCCCAATATTCACGGTTGATACAAAATCTCGGTTAAAACGAATATTTTCTTAGTTAAGTTGGTTTGAAACAATCATGGAACCAAGCAAAAATGTTTGGATTATGGACGTGTTCTTTATAGGAGAAAATTGGATAATGCATATGTATTCTGAGACTATCTAGTGTTCCGCCCTCCCAAAAATTTATGTTTCAGGTCACTGCCCACTTTAGCGAGTGTTCAGATAGGGTCCACTATATATAATCAGTGGTGCCCCCCTAGGGTATACTCCATATAGTACAACATATATCCTATACCCTCAAGCTTCAAAAATTTTCATATTATGCATATGATCGCATACACATATTGTGCATAATTGATTACTGGGAGTATACTCTCAGAAAAAATGATAGGACCATCACTGTACATAATTAAATTAAAATCTTATGCACAATAGGTGCATTCAAATGAAAGTTTAGGCTAAAACAAACAAAAATTTTTGACCCCTCCTCTGAAAACTTTTGGTGATGAGCGCCATTTTTTTGTCGAAATTATACATCATTTTGTACGACTAAAAAGTCAACCATACGTTAAATATTTTTGTATGGAGCATTAAGCCCTTATACCTGTTGTATGTGGACATTTCTCGGAACTTTCTATGTGTCAATGCGGATTATCACTTGTTCCTCCACTGTTTAGCATCCTTCTTTTCAAAAAATGGAAAATCTTAATAACTAACAGATACGTTCATACCGTAATAATGAATAGTAGTAATTCATTTTTTTAAGACAACACTCATTTGTTTTTTTCACTATTTCACTTATTTATGCAACTGTTATAAATAACAGCTAATCGAACAAATTGTGGAGTTTCTGGCATTTCACATTAACTAAGTTCAACTGTACAGTAAACTCCCGATTATATGAGGAGTTAAGAGGCACAAGTGTAGTGGATATCAAAAATCGCGGCCAAACCGCTAAAAGGCTATAGAGAGGGACAACCAAAGGTAAAAAATATTCTTGCTGACAAACATGGCTTTATTGATACATAGTACAGTGAAACCTCCGAATAGCGGACAGTCAAGGGACAAGAAGTTTTGTCCGTTATTGGGAGGTGTCCGCTATTAGGAGGAACTACTTAATTTACTTTTTTCAAAATGGGCTGTTGTTTCCTTTGTGGAACACAATCGAAATGATTGCGAAAGGTTTACTACATTTTACGTCAAGAGTAATTAATCTGTTTTTTCTTAATAAAGGTATACTGACAGCACACACTTGTCTCAAAAAGCATTTAATCAATTAAAGTAATCAGTTAAAACAGTTTGACATCTCCTTTTTGCATTACAAGCCTGTTTCTCAACATAAATATTTAAATCATTTACCTTAGCAAGTCTTTCAGTGTCCCCTTTGCTCAGGAAAGTTTTTCAATTCTTTACTGTATTTCAGTGCTTCCGAAAATTCTCTACTTTATATGGCTAATTTATTTTATCTGGAGTATCACTATTGCATTATTAACAGTTGGCAATATGACCTTGAATATGGGCAAATCTTTTTCATGTCTAAAAATTAAATAACCCAACGAAACCACGGCGCCATAAAGCTGACTACTACCGGCGCCAGTCTGTTCAATTGCATCTCCCAAGAGCCCCAGTTAGAAAAAGCACCCAGTTTCCCCTTTTTTATCTTAACTTTTGAATAGTTATTGTGTACAAAAATCATTAAAATCTTAAGAATCATTAAAATCTGCCAATGGCATGGCAAAAACTGGTTTCTGCCAGCAGAAAGCCTACCCTGTGTGTAGTAGAGCATTTTTCTGTGCATTGTTTCAAAATCTTGAAAGTATATGCATATTTTATTTAAAATCACAACAAATAAGAAAGGTAGACTATGAATAAAATAAGTCTTATAAATGAGCAAAATGTTTATTAAGTACAGTAAATATTAAACAAGAAATTAATTCAAAGCTACCTATTTTGAGCAATAATTTTACTATTTTGAATCTTTAATTTGAAAAGTTAATGCCGTTCACAATAGACAAATTGGGGAAACCTCAACTATGTTTTAAAAATATGGTTTAAATCTTTATTTTTCTGAATGAAAATAACTTTTTGGATTATGTAATCTTGCGTGAGCCTGATTATTTTTAAAGTTATGTACAATTTTGTGCAATTATTAGGACTTCACACATCTTATATGTCAGTCATTACACTGAAATTATCTCGAGTAACTTGAAGATTTTTTAAAACTATATTTGACACAATCATATAAGCTTTTTTTAAACAGAGATACATGAAAATAAGAGAATTTTAAAGATATTAGGGTTTATTTTAAATTTAATATCTGCAAGTCAGCATGACTTGGTAGAGGATCTAGCAATAGATGGAATCACAGCACAATACAGAGATATACATCAATACTATTCATACTTACTTAGTCTGCATTCATGACATTTATAATGAATGCTTTATCATTCTAAGTTTATTGTACCAACTATAATTAGTTAACTGCTGACAAAAGGAATGGGACTGCTTAAGAAGACAGAAAAAGATACAACGGCAGAGAGAGTAAGAAAATACACTACTACCCTCTTTCGCTATCCATTTCTGAATTGAATTGTATTGCGCAGAAAAGTTAATATTTAATGTGTGCTGAAATACTGAAGACTAAGCAAATACACATTGGAGAGTAATTGTTTTCATCATACGTTATGCAAATAAAGTAATGAATATAAAATTTAACATAACTCATTCTATTCACACATGATTCTATTAGCTAACTTTTTTATGGATCGAAGACGATCCATCACCTACTAAAACTCAAAATTTTAAAATCAAATGTTTGAAGAGAAGCTTAACCGCTTAAGTTTAAAATAAACCAGCACACGTGTGACAACATTAAAACACAAGGCATAGAAAAAAATAATATCCTTCCATAACAAAGCTATAAATTCGGATTTTTTAAGTATTATTCAAAAATTTTTTTTGCACTCAATAAGAGAATAGTACTATTAGTTTACGAACTTTCCCGTTTAATCAGTAATCATAGCGGAAAACCACAGAAAAACAAACACATTGGAATCAATCAGTTAAAAAATTTACAGTCACAGTTAATCAGCACTCGCTAGCAATGTTCTTCATTTTGCGCATGCGTGTACTAGTTCCGAGAGAGGGGGAAACGTCTCAAGCATGTCGCATCAAGATGTTGCAGCTACGTTTGCTTGTAACATCGCAGCGACGTACTGTTAATAGCGCAGTGTGATGTGACGTGAATGGGACATTGCGACGTCGCTGGAACATCGCTCAGACGAAGTGTGCTATATGGGTACCACTACCAACTTAAGAGGGAAGAAACTTCTGTGGGCTTTAGAAACGGATTGTGATTTCCAAACTGGGAGACAAAAAGGTGTTAATATTTAGCATTCTATTGTATTGCTCATTGCTCTTATCAAGACTTGTTCTATCGTTGAATCACTACAGGTTCTAGACCACCTGAATTTGCCACTGCGTTAGATCGTTGGATAGCTGACGTTTTAGCTGATGTTTGATGTGATCAAATTTTTTTTTATCGCATAATGTACTTAAAAGTTTGATATAGTGTTGCAAGTATATGTCTGCATATTCAGCATAATTCACATAACCAGCTGCGTAAAAGAGAGGTAGCTCGGTGTTTGCAAATGAGAAACCCCACCGACTTAGAGGGTGCAGAATTGCAGCATTGCCCGTCTCACTATTGGCGATTTCGGTTTGTCCCCCCTTACGGTGATGGCAAAAGATTGTAGAAAAGTTGAAGTTTGTTAATCAAGAAGAAGTAGGGAAACTTTGGTCAATTTGGACTTTTTTTATGCTGCACAGGAATTTTGTTTTCCAGCGCTCTAAACAGTTTAATAACTCCAGTCACAAATAATTTGGTTACTGAGCTCGCTTAGATCTTTTAGAATTATCATTCTGACATTACCATATCATCGTGTGGCATTTTGTACTTCGGAAAAGTTTTAATCAGGGAATTTTTTTTGTGAACTTCACTGCAATACTTAATTTTAGAATGTAAATTCAGGGTCCCCCCCCCCAAAAAAAAAAACGATGGCGCACCCCTTAAGCGTGACAGAGTATCCATCCAGAATAAAAGGCCTCAAAAAAAAAAAAAAAAAGAAATACCTCTTGAAAAAACTGCCTTAAAAATTCCAATGACGCAAAACTGCTCCATGATCCCCCCCCCATTCCCCGCCGGTGCACCCCTGTTAGTTAGTATTTTTTTCTGTGAGAGTTTATTATTTTACTATTATAGAGTGGTTTCTGCGAGGTTTGAGAATTTTTTTTAAGTAATAGAAATAATTTTTATTTAAATAGAGGATTATTTCGTCCCCCCCTTCCCCCCAAAACCCGACGCGCAAAGTGCTGGGACTTTTTACCCCTTCTTGCTGGAAGGGTAAGAAGTAATTTGCAACAGGTTTCACCTTTTTTTTTGGATGTTTGGGTTTGGCCATTTTTTGGCCTAATTATGCTGTACTATTTACCCTCAGTACTTTAACTTCAGAGTCTCTGAACTAATATTTAACTTAGTTATAGTTTCTTAAAATTTCGATGCTTAGAGACATAGATGTAAATAATTTCCATTATTTAATTAATAAGCAAGGGTGAGGTGAATGGAGAGTGGGAATTTACTTCCAGATATAAATATTGCTGTAGGCTTTCAATGATAGCTTTTATAGATTAGAGGGGAAAATTAAATTCTAAACTTCTTGAGCGTCAATTAATCATAAACTTATTTTGCATAAGTTTAAGCTGAAGAAATCTTATTACGTAAGAAACATCGATATACTTCCCGCCGTTTACTATTTCTTCCTATAAACTTCCGCTCTAATCTTTCTGAGCTGACAGCTGCAATCGATTTTCTGACAATACAAAACAAAGGCGCATCACTCATTTAGAAAATAATTAATTCACTCATTTAGAGAAAAAATAATTCTAAACTTCTCGAGCGTCATTTAATCACAAAATTGGTTTGTGTAAATTTAAGCTAAAGAAGTTTTATTATGAAAGAACCATCGATATTTCCTGCCCTTTACTATTTCTTCCTATAAACTTCCGCTATAATCTTTCTGAACTGACAGCTGCAATCGATTTTCTGGCAATACAAAACATAGGCGCATCACTCATTTAGAATGAATGCTAAAATCAAGGGGTATCAAGTTTCTGTGACTAAAATATCTAAATGAGTCAGAAAGAAATAGAACAAACATAAATATCTTATTAATTTAGAAAAAAAAGCAAATGGTAAAAGTTACACACATATACATATCTATCTATCTATCTATCTATCTATACATAATATCAGTAGCGGGAGGAGGCAGGGGTTCGCATCGGGTGTGACTCGTCTGGGGGGGGGGGGTGAGAGCTAAAATGGATTTGCGAGTTTAGGAAAAGTAAAAATGCTGCAATTCGGAAAAATTTCCTTTTTGTTTTACATCATTTTTACTTTATCAAAGCGACAGTGATGACGATTACCAGGTCCACGCTACAAAATGTGTGGGGTGAATTGCTCTATGTAGTGGTCATTACGTATGCTAAGCTTGAGTTCTTTTAATACATTTGGTAAGGGGAAGGAGTACATAAACAAAGTCATTAATGTTCCCCCAAAGCCAGGCCCGGATCTATGAATTTTGTGCCCCCCTGCAAAAAAAAGCTGTAGTGCCCTTCCCTAGAGACCAACAGACCAGCAGTGTATATTTGCAACGTGAATAAGTCTTAGTGCTTTTTTTTTTTTTTTTCAATTTGTTGGACCATTGAGGTCCTTAAAAACGTGCCCCCTCCGCCCTGCAGGGTCCGCGGGTTACCACCTGGCGACGTAATTCCACATTTTGATGAGTTTGTGGCTGTTTTCATGCATTCATTATAGTTGTACTGTTGTACATGCAATACTTTTCAATATACGCTGTTTTGAAAACAACTGAATCATTTGTATTAAGTGATAGGAAATCTAAAGCTGTTTCGGATATTTTCATTTTAACTCACCTGTCCCTGATTTTGTTATTCCCCAAGAATTGGTCAGCAATTTCTTCTATACCACCCATCACGTGATCGATAGCCTAGATGGAATATAAAAGAATCTGTTGAAATCATTGTTAGCTTTTAAAATGAGTTGTAATTTTAAAAGAAACATTCTAATATAACTGTATGTGCAGTATTTAACTTTTAAATATTATAAACTAAATTTGAAAGAGCACACAACAAAAATCTTTTAATGCTATCAAGGGCAAAAAAAAAAAGAGAGAACCCCCCCCCCCACCCAAAAAAATAAATAAATAAATAAAAAATAAGGCGCATAGGCCCGTGGGCCGATGGGCTGGAATGCCAGTCGGCCCCTGATCATACGGCACGAGGAAATTTTTTGTCTGAGAATAGAGCAATTATGTAGCCAGAGGCGGTGATTGGGGCTTATAAGTTTGGGGGGGGAGACAATTTCAAGGCCTTGGGCCCTTGGGACTTTTAGCGGCAGCAAAAAAAGGAAGAAAAAGAAGAAGAAGAAAAGTACAAAATTTTGTTAGGGCTGGTTTTGAGAATATTGAAACAGATGAGTGGAAATTGATGCCAGTCTTAACATCTTAATTCACGTTTTTCTTAAGATTTTTATGAATTTTGTACACAACAACTTTCCCCTAAGAAATAGTCGTGAATTAGATTTACATTATTTACCCCGAAGTATTTTGAGGTGTCACCTCACAAACACTTGGGACAGAAACAATTTTATCAGTTTAAAAATTCAATCTTTTTAAAATCAAATTCAATCATATCATTTTAAAAATTCAATCAATCAATTTTATCATTTTATTATTAAAAAAAAACAATTTTATTAAACAAGTATATGGCTTGTTTAAGTAAAACAACTGATTTACTAATACACTGTAAAAACGATTCAGAAACGTTCCTGGAAAATAATAGGCAGCTGATGTGCCCAATTACAGCCAGTAACATATCTTACAAAAACCAGGAACGTTTTCCGATAAAAGTCAGTAATCTTTCTGAAATATTAAGAAATCTCCCCTATTAAAGCCAGTCGTGAACCTTCTAGAAAAATTAAATAGATTAAATTTATTTCATTAGAACCTTCCTGATTTACCAAGAAAGCTCCAGAAATATTAGAGCAACCACGGCCAAGCTACGGGAAAATTGCAAGCAAGAACCAAGCATATTCCTTGCCTGCAAATCCTGCCACGCAAAACTGTAGCTATCCAGTGACTTATTTGCTCCCATTGGAAGCTTAGTCAATCTGGACGAGCCATCAACAATCTAAAGCCGATACACTTAATTAACACGCTCAATCAATATTTAAACTGGTAGCAAAAAATATTTTTCACATCAGTGCAAGGTCTGCATTCGTGCATCTTTTAGGAATTCAGGAAACTTTTTTGCGAAGATACTTGATTTTTTGGGGAAATAGGTGAAAACCTTTGAAATTACGAAACGTTCCACGGAAATAACCAGTAACGTTTCGGAATTTTTTTACAGTGTATCTAACCAATGAATACATAAACAAAAAGTTATTGTTCGTGCTAAATATGTTTCCTAAAAAGATGTACAAAGTAAAACATAATTATGTTCAGAAAATGTAGACATTTCTGATTTTTTCAGTAATTTCTAGTTTGATTCCTGAATTGGTAAAATAAAACAAATAAATTAATCATAAAAAGTGTGTGTGGGGGGCGGCCTTTCCCTTGCCCCCCCCCCCCCAATCGCCGCCTCTGTATGTAGCCGATCATTTGGCGATGAGTCTGCCGGGGAGCATAATGGTCATAAAACGAGGGCAGGCAGTCAAAGATGACAAATTTTCTGCAGAAATTCTATACATTTCTGCGAAAAATCAGCATATTTTTGCAAATATTTTCGATTAAAAGAATGAATTTTACTGACGTGTTGTAGAGTTTTTCAAAGTGTCAGCAAAATTAATATTCTCTTAAATGGTGTAGCCAAAACTTGAAGCATTAACGATTTTATATAAGCATCATATTTTCAAAAAAATTCTTGTGCGAAAACGTAGAGGTTTGAGCCAAATAAGTCTTGTGTAAACTTTGGATTTATTTCAAAATTTTAAAATCTGCAGAAATTTAAAGAACTTTCGAAAAATTACCTATTTGATTTGAAGATTTTATGGAGAATATACAGAATTTCCGCAACAAATCTGCTGAGTGCTCTCTTCTGAGATAAACATTTTCCTTGCACTTTTTGCTCAATATTTTCGTGTCACCACTCTAGAAGTATTTGTGCTAGGCGGGAAACAAATATCTATGTTATGGATCAGCTATTCTCAACATTTTTTGATCCGCGGACCTGTTCAACCTTTTGAAAAAATTTCCTGAAACTAGTGAGGTTTTTCTGTCTTTTTTTTTTTTTGCAAAAGAATGAAGACACAGTAGAGCGTCGAAAATGTATTATTTTTTTTTTTTTTAAAGAAAAAGTCGGATCGCCCGTTACCCTCCCTCCCATATTTTTCTTCTTTTTATTTCTTTTTTATTAATATTTTATTTTTCTTTTATAAAAAATAAGTCATTAAAAAAAATTAACTTTCGTCTGGGAACGGTGAGGGTATTTTTCTTTTCCACAAAGTAAATAAATAAAAATAATAATAAATAAATATATAAATAAATAAAACATTACTTGATATTAAATGAACTTTTCACGAAGTATTTAGTAAAGATAGCATAGAGTTAACTATTGCAATAAAGATGAATAAGTAAGCATTTGAGAAAAATCGTTGACAATTTTAAAAATTAATCACAAAATACACGCAAAAAATTTCGTATATGATATTATTTTATTTTTGAAGTATGACTTTTTTGTGCAATCACGATCGCTTATTGCTTTCATTTGACCGTCCTTGATGTCCGGTTCCTTTTTTAGAATGGACCAGGGGCCTCTGCAGCACCGCCGTCCACCGGAGGACGAAGCTGCTCCTGTGGTCCTAGCCTCCACTAGCAGCACTGTCCACCGGAATCCCCTCCTCCTAGGCGGTGGCTTCCATATCCTGCATACACACACTCCTACATACACACACGTCTATACACAAACAAGTCCTTACACACATACACGTAACCGCCCAGGAGGGAGGGCAGGCTTGGGAGGACAGGAGCCGTTTCTGGAAACAACAGCCTCCAATGAGTAGGGTCTTGTCGCAACTCGTGATTACGAAAAACATAATTCGAATTCAAAGTGTCAGAATTCAAATTAGATATATATACACATTTTAAATTTTCCTATATAAGGGTTTTTTTTTTATCGTGGACCACCTAATGTCTCTGAGGACCGATCTTTTTTTTTTTTTTTTTCTACGGACCACTGCCAGTCCGCCGGGCCACCAGTTGAGATACCTATACTGTGCAAGTTTTGAATTTAACCAACAGATGGCGCCAGAGAGATATAAGGGTCGTTGCTGAAACCAAAAAGTTTTTCCTAGTTCACTTTTTCCATTTATCGCGCTCAAGTTTAGTTGAGTTTTCCTTTCATGGTATCACTTGAAAACGAGAACTAAAATGTTATTTTATTTAGCATCAACATTATCATTCCGAAGTTTATAAGAGTATCTATCTATTTCTCTCTCTCTCTCTCTCTCTCTTTCGTACTACAATCCAAAATTCTGAATCACGTTATTCAGTGCAAAAATCTGGACGTCTGCAAAGCCAAAAGGGTCGTTTACGCAGGAAAAGCAACTGAACGCTTGTAATAAAGCGGTTAGGTTTTGTTTCAACATACGCATAAACCAAAAAACCTGATGGCGCAATCTATAGGCACTTCTCTCATATATGTAATATTATACATACTTGCCAATTTTGTGTTTGGAATTTTTAAAACTTATGACTTATCCAGAATTTAAATTTTTTTAAAAGGGGAGGGGGATATATTTTCACAAGCAAAATCCACTATTTCAGTTCACTATAATTCATTTGTTTACCATAATTCATTCAGTTTTCCCCTACATTTCCTTCCTTTTGTATTGAAGAATTTAAATAAAAATTAAAGCTTGAAAAATATAAATAAAATTTTGGCATAAAAATAATTTATCAATATATCTGCTAATGCATTGTTCACCTTTGTGCTACAATTTTCATAAAAAAGCAACGTTACAAATTGCTGTTTGGGAAATTTTCATGTTTTTTTTTTTTTTTTTTTGGATGTATACTAATATGTTTGATGAAAGAATTTTAGTTTTTAAGTCAACAAACTTACTGGCAATTCGAATGTTTCGAAAATTGTTTGCACATTTATTATTAACTAATCAAAAATTTTGAATCGATAAAATTTTCTGTAATAAAAAAATGGAAGGTATCAATGCACCTTAGGACGAGAAAACTGTATTGCAGAGTTCTAAAGAATAAATTTGCCATTAATCAATTTCCGGAAGATATTATAAAATTGTAATAAATTTCAACTTTAACGAATGCTTCGCTTAAATTTAGATGTGACCTTGAGTATGCAATTTTGGGCGGAGCGAAAAGCATGAAAATCAAAGAGTCAGAACCAGAAAAGTTGTGCTAAAAATCTATCACGATGAGATAATAGATTTTACTTCCGATGGTTAATTGAAGATTCTAGATTTGGGGGGGGGGGGGGGTAAAAGTGACTTTTTGATTATTGTTTTTGAAAAATATAAAATTCAATGGACAATAAAAGCTGGGAGCGAAAAGGTTAGACAATTGTACCGCCTCGAAAGATATGCAGTTTCAAATTCATCGGACTATCTTTTGTTTCTCTAAGACGATCGGATGAAAATTTAACTTATGAGAAACGTGCATTTTTGCTCTTATTTCATTTCTATTTTAGAAGACAGCTTAGATGTCGTATTCTTGATACACAATTACTGTGTGCCCCTTAAGAAACATATTATGTGGACAATTTCCAAGGGTAACTGACTGACATTTTTAGAGCAAAACAGTAAATATTTTGTAACGTTCAACACAAAATATACGTTGTGCAAACGATTTTTTCTCCTAGATTATTGTACTTTATATAAACTGAATTTAATGGTCAAATTGAATTTTCGAAATATATTTGGTTGATTTTTAAAAACTTGTTAAAAACATGGTAACTGGCTGACATTTAAAAAAAAAAAAAAATGTGCGTCACGGGACACAACGGCAGAAGTGATAACTTTCATAGGATTAAATTACTATCACTATTTACTCCTATGAAAGTAAAAACTGGCTTATGGTAGCTATAATAAGCAACGAAACTTTTCCATTGTATGTTATCTAAAAATCTTGCAAAGACTGCATCAAGTACAGTTCCGTGACTTGTCGTGGCTTCTTCTGGCTTATTAATCATTTGTAATTGTAATTTGGATTGTAGAAAGGGTTAGATTTTTATTTAAAAAAATTGAAAAAAAAAAAGAACCGACTTTAAAATTGCTCAAAATGAAAAATAACTTTATTCTTTGATCACCATTCGGACTACTTTTAAACATCTGTTTTGATGTCGGCGCAAAAACAATTGATTAAATCAGACGTCGTTTCTAAATATTTCGTTTATCAGAAAAAAACACTCAAACTTACGAAACATTTTAGATTTTACTCTGTGATGAACAAATTAAATGTTTATTTATTACTTTTGTTTTCTCGGCCGTCCCCTACCCTCGCGTTGCGGAGTCTGCGGGGATGTACTATATTACCCCGCATTAGCCGACAGGCCGGAGAAAAGCGAGGTTGACCAGCGTGTCGGGAAATTCGAATTTTCGGGCATGCCGGATAATACAAAAGGTTCATTTTGAAACCACACAAAAGTAAATTTTTTTCTCTGTTTCAACCGCAAAGCTAACTCTACAAGGAAAAATAATAATAATTTTCCAAAGTAATCTCCTTTTCAAAAACGAACCAATAAATTTCAGGTCGTAGAGATGAAAAAAAAAAAATTCGTGGTAGTTTGATGATGCGTTATCTTACTACAGTTAAATATTATTTGTACAAAATTAAACTGTTTATTAATACTAACAAACTGGTCTGTACTGCCGGGCTAAGCACAAAAATAGAATCTGCAGCTGAGCCCAAAATGAGAAATCTGAAATCACTTTTTAAATTTTTATGCCGCCATGTATTTATTTAGATGCCACTTTTTCAGGAATTTTGTTTTAATGTTTCCCATTCACAAATATTCTTAAAACAATGTATTTAGGTAATATATGTTACAAAGAATCACCTAGTGACAATAATTTGGATATAAAGGGTAGAATCGAATTATACTCATGTGCTTAGCACACCAGTATAGAACTTATATTATTTTTTAAAAGAAGTTGAATATATATTTGTTATAGTACTAAATTGTTATGATTTTTTTTAACCTTGTTTTTTCCGGCATGCCGGAAAGGACCAGGAAAGTGTTGTTGAAAATCTGGTGACCCTCATATTTTGGGGCATGCCGGCAAATGCGAGTTAATACGGTAGTTTGTTCTAGTTATGTACACCTTTTCACAGTTCAAAACCCTAAATGAAGCGAGATATTTTTAGATAACTAATCGCAAAAATGTTTTTGTTTTGAAAATAAATTTAGATTTAATATTGTTTTAAAATGTTAATTGTAAATAAATGTTATCACCATGAACAAACCACAAGGTTAAGCTTAAATCTGAAACGATAAAATCGGCGTATTATTACGACCAGGCTAGGATCTATATTTTGCCCCCCCCCCCCCCTGAAAAAAATCACCAGGGACCCTAACCGCACACTTAATTGGATCCCCCCCCCCAAATACGCATCAAATTTGCCTTATGAAGAGTCAAAGTGAACAGTATTTTTCATACTGTATGATACATAAGGAAGAAGTTTAGGATTTGATTTCAGTGACGGAGATGCTTTCGCGCCATGCATTATGATCGGATCCTAAATGCCGAGGATATTATTTTGAATTTTTATGAAAAAAAAAGGTAATAAAACTGACAAAATTAAAATATATTTAAATGGACTTACTGTTGTGTGAAGTCTTTCATTCATGGTGATTTCCTTTTGTTGCATTTGAGGAACTTTCAAAATTTTCACAAAAAACTTAATTGTCATGCCCTAAAATTAAAGGTACAATTTATCATATAATGGCGTTTCAAAATTTGAGCTCGAAGCAGTAAAAGCATGAATATGCAAGGATAGATTCATAGCAAAAAAGTAAAAGGATGATAAAAAAAATCCTTAACTAATATCCCTTTCTAATTATAAGACAGAATAAAGAAAATCTGTCTTAGCTTTGGCCATGTTGGCGATGCTGCTTTACGAACTTTCTTGATAAATCAGGAAGGTGCCCAAGTCATTATATTATATCTGTTTAAGTTTAATCTACAGTTCAAGAGACACGACTGGCTTTAAACGGGAAGATTTCTGTATTTTTCAGGAGGTTTCCAGGATAATTTCAGAAAGGTTACTAAATTTTATAAAAAAAAATAGTGGAAAACGTTCTTGGTTTTTGCAATATATGTTGCTGGAAGATATTGGGCACATCAGCAGCCTATTATTTTCCAGGAACACTTTTGAATCGTTTTTTACAATGTACAGATTCATGAATAGTTTTGCATGACTCTAATAGCCTTTATTATTATTATTTTTTTATCGCTTTTGTACATAGATTTATAAATAAAAGTGCAAAATTTTTAATCATTTTCTCAATAAGTTCGTGATTTAAGTTACTGGAACCCGATTTTGGATAATACAAGGTTGAAGCAATATGAAAAGTAAAAGAGCTGCAACAACAAAAGCGATATTTTAAAATTAACTTTTTAAGGCCTTGCTATTATGTACAATAGGGTATACACATCTTTAAGGCAACGTGTCAAGGAATGCATTCCACATACTCACTGCAAAAAATTATTGTTGTTTTTACAGTAATATACTGCTTTTTCCTACAGTTTAATACTGCTCTGCTAAATAACAGAGAAAAACTGTAAAAATATTTTAGATTGCGCAAAACGATGCGCTAGAGGTGTTTCTTTCATACGGGAACAGAAACTAATGAATTCAAGATATTGGTAGCCATGTTTTATGATGATTCGGGTGTGCTGAGGCAGGACTGTTCAACTGTTATCCAAGTTAAAGGTAAGTGCTGGTTATATTATATTCATTCCCTTTTCCTCAAAATATAGTTTTCTTTATCATCGAGAATGTATGTAAAATAACAGTTTATTTTGAAATCGCAATTCGTATCCTAATATTCGTTGATGCTGACTTTGCAATTTCTTATAGTCGCTAAGTTGTAGCGATTGCTTTCTAGCGAAAATCCGAATAGTTGTTGTGATTCTGAATATTTTATTGCACGTGTGATAGTTTTTAAACATTTTCTGAAACTCAAATTTTATTTAAAATAAATCAATTCCTTTCTTGATCGTATTTAACGTTATTAGAACATTAAACTTTGTGTACGATTATATTTTGTGTTATATACTATGTCAGTACTTAAAATTTAAATTTTTATTTTCTCTAGTGAATTTTTAACATATCGCGATTGACTTCTTTCTTCTGTTTTTTTTTTTTTTTTTTTTTTTTCTTTCTTATGTTCAGTTTTAAATTCTTTAACATTTTGCATTTAACCATTTTATTGAAAAACTTTACGTTATAGCATCAATAGCTTTTATACATAATTCGATGAATAAAATGAAAATAAATAAAATAACAACGTGACAGAGAGACATGCAAACAGTATACAATTTACTGATATTTTTTGTTGAAGAATTTGACACTGTGGAAATACAATACTCTGATGTCTGAACGACTCAAAATTCTCTGAAATCTGGAGCCAGCTTTCATACTTAACGGTCGAAAGTAAAATAATAATAATTGAAAAAAATCATCAATAAAGAACTCAAAAAAAAAAAAAAAAAACCTCAAAAAATAAGCATCTTAAAATACAAACACGAAACCCTTGTGTTTTAAAAGTTTTATATTTGCGTCAGCAGGAAATTAAAGTTTTACTTCAGGAAAATTGCACTAGTACCATTGAAACTTGGGAACGTAAAAATAGTTTTAGAAACTATATTCAAAGGCACTCGATTGGAGGTCACGGGAAGTCTCTATGACCTCCCCAAAAATGCCATACTGGGCTATTCGTATTCGTTAAAATTTTGTCTGGCTATTCGGCAAATTTGGGGGCATAATTGTAATGTTGCAATTTTTAAATTCTCGAATGTGCAAATTTCATTAGATATTATACTAATTGTGCGTTCTTAATGTGTGCATTTACCAGTATTTTATTAATCGGCAAATATTTAAGTTCCATTTGGCAAATTGAGATTATACACCTTCCCAACATATTTAAGTTCAAGCTGTGCCTGGCTATATTTTAAAATTTTCAGCTTTTCATTTCTGATCTGGCAATGTTTCGTTCTCGTTAAAATTACAGCTTTTAAATTTAAAGTAGAATGTTAACATTACTATGCATTGTTTGTCATATTTTATTCGCTTTGAAGGGCATGCTCATTTAGAAAAGTAGATGCTCGAGAACTACAGTAGAATTTGAAACTCTTACAACCTTGAGACTCATCAGTTTCCTTACATTTTAACTTTTAGAACACTTTGAGTCTTAAATTTTGGCATCAACATGTTCAGGATGAAAACAAAAAGTATATTATAAATAATGAAAAGTGTGATTCTGTACTTCACTGTCTTTCACTGCTTATCAAAAGTAAAAATATGTCAGATTGTTATCCGTGTAAAATGAAAAAATCGGAGAATTTCGTTTAAACCTGTAACGGAGATTCAAGCCAACACCCGGTAAGATCTTTTGCATTTGAATACGATGGGTTCCTTAGCAGTTGAGTTCTTTAAAGCGGGGATTGGGGCGATTATTTTCACAATAATAGACGATTTTTCAAGAAACTCTCCAGTTTATTTCTTTAAGAAGAAAAGTGAGGTTTAAGAACATTTTGTCAGGTTTCAAAAGATAAGATAGATTTGTGGCAAAGCTCCGATAACGGAAAGGAATTTCTGAACTCCCGGTATGAAATTTACCTTAGCGACCAAAGCATAAGAATCGAAAAAACCAACAAATCCTCTAGTTAACAAAGTAGCGTCATAGAACACTATAAGTCAACATTAATTGAATGGAAACTTTGAAATGAATCGGGTTTGCCTCAGCAGTTTTGAGCCGAAGCAGCTATGTACTTCCACTGCTTACGGACTGAGCGGCTTTAAAAGGAAAAACCAAACCCTTTTTTGAGCTTTTTGGGGGAAGAAAGCCATCTATTAAACAAAATCTATTTTGAGCTATTTAGAGTAAGAAAGCCATCTATTAAACACTCCCGGGGTTTTTTTGGATGCATTTCGTATATTGGACTTCCAAAACAGAAAATAAACAAATTGGATATGAGAACTCAACAAGGAGTAATGGTAGGATATGCGTTTCATACGAAAGGTTACAGAATTTGGGATCTCAAAAATCGCGAAGTGACAGAAACGCTGAATGTTAAATTCGATGAAAATAAATTCTGGACGAACTCCCCCCCCCCCCCCAGGAACGAGAAACAGAGGGACACAGTTTTATTTCACTACTGAGTAAATCTGCAGTAGAAGAAGATTATCCTGAAAATCATAAAATAGCATGTTGAGAGTTAAATGGGTTAAAGCAAGTCCAAGGCAAAATAATGAATACAGAGTAAGTATTATTCTATTGACAGGACGGTTCTAAAGTCCGAATCGTGAAACCGAGGTTTATTGTTCTGAAAATAACATTGAATATGACAAAAAATATTTTAATTTCACTTGTGATGATAATTCAAGAAAAGTATAGGATTTTTATGAAGATAGGGGGATAATTCAAGTATGCTAGAAGCTAACATTTCCGAGATTTAAAATTGGCAAACGGAATGGCTCAAGAAATTCAGGTGATATGAGAAAGGAACGTTTACGTATTGGTTCCACTGAATGAAAGTTTTAGAAAGAAAAAAGGGTACAGATGGTTTTTTTTTATTTAAAAACAAATGAGCAGAATGAAATAATGCGCTTCAAGACCAGACTGGTAATTTTAAATACCCACCAGGTGTGGGGGGGGGGGGGGTACTTTTCGAAAGTGTTCTCTCCAGTAATTTCCTTTCCTTTGATTGAGACTTTCTTTTCAATTTTTGTGTATAAGCTACATTGAGTCCATTTCCATGTAGATGTTTGCAATGCGTATCTATATGCGGATGTAAAAGAGGAGATTTGTGAGACAACCTGAAAGTTTTGTATGTCCCTGAAATCTAAATTTTGTCTGTAAATTGAATAAATCATTGTCATTCTGATACAGATTACGCCTCGAATCACGACGACCGGATTTCAATGGGGGGGGGGAGGGGGGCTTGTAGTGTTTTTGGATAGGGTACGAATAATATGGTGGTACATTCAAACAAAAAATGCGTACAACTGTCAACGATGGAAGCGGAGTATATTTCAATTAGTGAATAATCTAAGGATGTGGGTTAAAGGAATTTTAAATCAATTGGCTACGAAAAGAGTTCAAAATTTTAGATTGTCACAGTACGGAGTACTATTAATCAATCTAGTTGCAATCGATTTTTCTAGTTCTGCAATAGAAAATTGCAGAACTAAGCAGATTGATGTGGGGTGTACTATTTCCTAAGGAATTTGATTGATAAAAATGAATTTGGAATACAATTTGATGAAACTAAAAATAATGTAGCTGATTGTTTTACAAAACCTTTCTCTAGGGAAAATTAACATAAAGCTTGAATTGCAATGACATATTTTTCTAGGTTTTTTTTTTCTTTTTTTGAAATGTTTCAATTATTCCATTATGTTTAAGTTATAAGTTGTGCACACAAACGGATGGCCTGTAATATATTTCTATTTTTTTTTATTCATGTCTTAAAGTATTTCATTCCAGCCGCCTGAATTTCCTTCATCTAACTTTATTCACTAATGCAATATTATTTCTATGAGTTTAGTGGTATGCAAATGTAAAGAACTACGTAACTTGTGACCAGAATTGAATGGGTGGTCTCATTTTATCAAGATGGCAATTCTTGGTTGTGTTCCGCTTGGAATTTCAAAGAAGGCTCTAGTCTGAACGATGTTGCGATGATTCACTTAGGGACATGAATGCCGGTAATGGAAGTTTATAAGTACCTTTTTCATTTATATTTTTATGTTTTAGGATGTAATTTGTAATCACAAATGCTTTTGAGCTTTAGAGCGTTCTTAGCCACTAAAGCCTATCCTACGGTCTGTGTGCCATATTGGGCCCCTGAAGCTGATTTTTGTGTGCCCGTTGTCAGGTTTTATGTTACAATCAAGAACTATGTATTGGAACAAGATAAACTAAATTTTGTTTTGATTTAAATGTGATGGATCATACAATTCATTTACGTCTGGGTTTTTTAAACTTGTAATTCAATATTGGTTTTTATGGGTAGTTGAATAATATCATTTCAAGAATCACCGGAACATAGAAATTTCTGTTAGTGCTAAATTAAACGTAATTTATTTCATTATTTATTTATTTATTTATTTTTTTATTTTCCAGTAAATTTTGGAGCACTGATTCTTTGTTTTTACATGTTAGTAAAATTGAAGGAACCAAATCATAATGTTAAGTACTTTATTATTTATTGTACGTATGTTTGTAAAAATTTAAAGGAACAAAATTTAAAGTCAACTTTATAATGAGAGCAACAATAAAGATTAGGGTTTAAAGTACGATGTATTACAGCGTATGAAACTTTCTTCGTATATTCAGACTTGTGACACTTATCAAACAAAATTCTAGATTATTTTTATTGTAATGTAAATAAAAAGCAGTTATTTTGCAAATGTGAGCATATTTAAATTTACAGTTAAAAGAGGTGCGGTCTTCTGGCAAGCATTTCCAAGAAGGGTAGCATGGTTTACAACAAGGACGGCGGGCCAAATGTGGACTTACAATTTCTTAATGATTAGAACTGGCAGTATCAGATTTAATCTATTTCTTGACATGTTTGTCGATTTATTCTTTTGTTAAAAACTTTCAACTTTTCTGATCGATTTTCACTTTTTACTAAATTGACTTTAACTAAGTCATCTTGATTTTGGGAATATAGAATTGTTTCTTCCGAGTTTCAGGTAAATTCTGAAAAACTTAAAGATAAATTGTCTAAATCCTATCAAAAGAAGTAGCACTTAAAAAAAAAAGCCGCTGGCGGATTAAATGGAGATATCGATAGCTGTTCAAAACGGGGGGGGGGGGGCGTCCACATTTCAAAAGACATGAAATATAAATGAAACATCTTAAATTATGCTTAAATATTAAGACAGATATAAGATAGAATGCTCTTACGGTATTATTTTATTTCAACTCAAATGATTTTTTTATGCAGTTCCTTGTTACTTAGAAAAAAAGCTCCAAAAAATTAAATTTAAACAATATAATAACACAATTGTGGAATAAAATATATGAAAAAAAAATATTTAAAAAAATTACAAGTAAAATATTTCATATTAAGTACAGAAATATAAATTATTTTACATCACACATTGTTTCATATTCAGATTTCTAATAATGGGCAGCTGTCGAAGAAAAAGAATATGAAGCTGGTATCAGTTGAACATAGCTCGAGCTGTTAACAAGTGTTGGAATGAAATATGAGTTAAAGAAAGAAAAAACATCTACGGTTTTCAGTGCTACTATAGCAACTCGGGGAGGGGGGGGGGGGCTAAAAGAGGCTAGATGCAGTACAATCGACGCTCATTATAACGACCTCACATTATAAAGACCATTCCATTATAACGACCATTGGTAAAAGCCCGAACTTTGTCCCTATGAACTTAATGTTAATTTGCTTTCGGTATAACGACCGTTCTGTATCTTCTAATCCAATACAACGACCGAATTCAGCGGACACTTTCCGATGTTTTTTCCAATAAAGCAAATTTGTAACTTGAAATGACGTTGATTATTGTTTACGGACAGCTGCATGTAGTCTTCAGTGTTCAGTACAACTTTAAAAGGAGGTGGGAGTGGAGGGAGATAACTACTCAAAACAACACAGAAAAAATAAAGGGGGAATAAAGTGAAATTTCCGAATTCCGAAGGAAAAGGGGTTGACACATTTTATGGCAGTTTGGTTTTTGATTATGTGGTTTTTAATATCTTTACAGTTTTACATCTCTCTGAAGCAGCATGGAATGAAGCCTCAGAAAAGACCATCAAGAATTGCTTTCATCATGTTGATTCTGAAAAGCAAAAGGAAGTGGAATCTACTGCTGAAGTGCAAAAGCAACTTGCTGAAGTCAGGCAATCCAAGATGAAAATTTCGATGAAGAAGATGAAATGCTGTAAAATGTTTTTAAGAAAATGAAACTGGATGAAGCGGCAGACTTAAACAATTATGCTAACATCGATTCTAATTTAGAATGCGTCAGGCATCTGTCAGAAGATGAACTATTTCTCGATACTGTGCACAAGAATAAATTGATGTATCGTGATCAGATGAATTAGAAATTGAGACTAAAGTTGGTGTGAAAAGTTTCGAATGTTCAAGGGAATTTAAATGTTCTTAAAAAAAAAAAAAAAAAAACTACTTATCATCTCTAACTAAAATGGAAAATTGTTTTGCAAAAATCACGTGCGCTAAAAAGACTAATAAGTGCTTCTGATTTTAGAAAATAAATGATTTTTAAGTATGATTTTTAAGTAAATGATTTTTAAGTATGTAATCAGTTTTTTTCCATATATTCTACTTTAAAATCTGTCATAATATTTCTCACCATTATTTTTTTTTAAATCTCTATGATAAAAAATTCATTAGGCATTTAACTGGAATCTTTGAAAAAGTGCCAACTTTATTAGAGCAGCGTAACATGCAAGATGCATGTATATATGTTTTTTAACTTCTACCTCTTATAACGACCACTCATTATAAAGACCTTTTCCTCTGGGACGGAGATGGTCGTTATATCGAGCGTCGACTGTATTCATTATTTTAAATGAATACCTCAATATTTCCCAATTGGTTGTCCTAAACGTCGACCTTGCTATATTTTTTAAAAAAATAATTCTCTACCGCATCCTAATTATTGCTTTGAAGTAAACATATTGCAATCCAATAATCTGGAGCTTATTATAAAAAGAAACTAGTTTCAAGTTTTATTATCCTTAAGATATATATTCTCCCGATCACCAATCACTTCAGTTATCCGATCGAAAAAAATAAATATTACTCTTAATCAACGGTCTCCTATCAACAAAATCCTTCAAAACTACCGAAAGTTAGAAGGATTTTTTAAAATTGTATTTCAGAAACCAGTTATAAGTGCATTTCTTGACATGGAAGATAAAATGTAAGATTATGTTCTTTCTTTTTTCTTTTTTGAGTTCTTATGTAAAGTATTCAGATTAGGTCTATTTTAATTAGACACTAATAAACCACCGTTTCAATTGCGTAGTTTCCAAATTGCTGCACAGCAGTTTTTTTTTCTCCTTAAAACAACATATTTAGCGCTTAACTGGTTCCTGAAATAAACGATTCAATTACAATTTAGGTATATGTTAAGCGGTTTCAAAATAAAAGCAACTCCCAAGGCAATCTTAATTTCAGATCATTCAGAGTCATAATTTTAATCATTTTAGGGCGTATTTTTATACCTACGTAATTTGATTTTTCCATGAATGTTTTTTGGTGTCCACAAGTTTTATGAGATTCTAACAATTTTTATTTTGACAGATGCTTTCATGATATAAGGCCTAATGATGGCACCTAAGTCGGCAAAGATGTCACAAAGAAGAATCAAGTTTGTAATGTAAAAATATTGGCCTTGAAAAAATTAGCATTCGGTTTTAAATGAATTTCTGCAATTTCACTGTAAAAACTACTAATCAATATTTATAGGTGATGTATACGAAATAAAATAATTTGGCAATTTTTAATGGTGTGAATGTTTGATTTTTCTCATGAGAACAGTATAACATAATATAAAGTTATATAATTTTTGGAGAAGTAAAACCAATTTTTAACTTTAATACTAGTACTCATAAACCTGCAGATTTTATTATACCGAGTGAAAAATTGTTTCTGTTTAGTAGCTCTGGAATTTTAAACCGTCACATATTTATAGTTTTCATGTATGTAAATTTTAAAAGGTTAATAGGATAAAGTATTATCTAATCTATAATAATCAGTTTAGAATAAAAACCATTCTGTGCAGTCTAAATGCTGTATACTGCACATATGGTGTGAAATAAAATTAGTTTGTTACTAGTATTTCTCAAATAAAGTAGATCCAAATGCAAATTATAACATTAAAAAAAGAAGAAAACCATGAAAATATTCAGTTTTACCATAAAAGAAAAATAAATGCATATAATTGCATGCATCAAGTTAAAATAAACTTAAAGATTTAATGGATTGCATATTGCAAAACATTTCTCACGTTATGCTGCACATTTTAGCATTACAATAATGCTGGAAGTGAAAAAAGTACTTTTAGTGAACATACGATGTAGTATTTTCAGTTATATATAAAAAACCTTTCTCATTTTTACTACCTCCATGGATCAAAAAGTTTTGTATTATGAAAAAGCTATAACTGTTCTTAAAATAAAGCTTCAGACCATATTTTGCAATTTCCTTCAGTTTGTAAATTTTTAAGTCTGCAATACAGCTAAAAGTTTTTTGTAGAAATGAAAATGCACCACTTTTTCTTCTTTAACATGTGTTTATAAAATATTGAGAAGGGGCATTGATTTATTTTGTGTACAAGGAAATTAATATCAATAAAACATATTTAGCAGCAGTTAACTATTTTTATGTAAAAGTGTTTTATATTTCTTTATTTGTCGCTTTTCATAGCCTAAAACATTATTTTTGTTGTTGAAAAACTTAAGAAAAGGAACAGATTTCGTATGTAGGCTGATTTATACAACGTACATACTGACTCAATTGCTTTACTTTTCGATATTGTTCTTCAGCTGTAAAAGCAGTGATTTCGGCTATGAAAAGAAACGATAGGGTGAAAAAACCCTTTTGCATAAAAATTGATAACTTCATTTTATGGTTTACTGCTGTTAATTTTACTGTACAAATTTATAAAACCGTATACTACTGCTGCTTTTATGGCACAATTCAGTTGATTCCGCAGCATAATACTGCTAACTTTACAGTTTGATACTGTTAATTTTGCAGGGCAATTAACTGTTAATTTTAGATATTATCTCTGTTAAATTTACAGGTCAAGTCATTCCTAAAACAGTATATTACTGCTAATTTTACAGTTTGATACTGTAAGTTTTACAGGGCAGTTCTATTAAAAAGCAGTATATTACTGCAAATTTTACAGTTTAGAATTGTAATTTTTGCAGTTTTTCTTTGGAATGCGAGCTGCCAGTATTTTACTGTAAAAACAACAGCTTTTTTTTGCAGTGCTGACATACTCGCGCCATTCAAATATCTCAAGGTATTAGTTTCGATTTTAAGATTCGATACTTAGTTTGTCTTCTGAAATACCTAACAGTTTTCTTAATTTGTTGTAAGAACCTGCATTTTCAAATATCTAGTAACCTAAAATGTTTTGGTAAAATTTTTAGAAGTATTTGCACAAGCATAAATGTTTAAGTTTCATTTTATTATAAAACTGCATTAAGACTTTTAACCGAACGATAATATCAGCACTTTGAAATCATAACTACAGTTTTGAACATAATACTGGCTGCTGGATGTGTGTGAACGAGTTGAGAAGTATGAACGAGAAACTTAAAATTTTTGGTGATGTTTAAAAATCCTAGATATTTTAGAACAAATATGCAACTTTTTGCAATTGTTACGCCTTATAAGGATGCTCTTATGTTATTGTAAGGCCCGATAAGCAGAAAGAGCAGCATGAAAAATGTTATGAAAAGCTAAGAGCGTCGTTTTGACATTACAGTTATCGCTGTTACAAAGTCAAAAAGACTTACTTGTAAAAACACGGTGAAATATACAACGGCAATTACGGTCGTTACCATCATGTGTTTGCTAGGTATAACCTTCTCATCTATGATTAGTGCTAACGCAAAAGCTACAGCACCACGAAGTCCTCCATAAGACATAATGAACTGTTCCACGGCATTCAGTTGATGAAGACGATACTTGTTGAGAATACCCGTCAAAACGACAATACCTATAAATAAATTTTTAATGCACACTCACAAAACACCGAAGAAGGACAGGTAAAATATCAAATAAAAAAAGTATCTAAAATATACATAGTTTGATTAATTATTGCAGCACAAACATCCAATTTTGTCTGATATTATCGGTTAACTCCAAAAATTATGTATTGGATAATATATCAAGCACATGAATTTTATTCACGATATTGCCTATCTGTAACCGATGCTTAACTTAGTTACTTACCTGGAAAGTTGCGATTAACGCATCACAAATTCAGAAAGTAAACGTTACATACCTGGGCGACAAAAAGGATCTTCTTTTCAAGTTTTCAACTACGCATAGTAAGTTGCATACCTTTTCACTCAGACTATCCCATTTCAACGTAAGATTGGCTTTATTTACTTACCGTATGTCCAATTTAATAGATAGCGCTTAGCTAGTCTTCAAATACTATGTAACGTTTAGGATATTAAAACGTTGTCGCACTGCAATCAACAGTTAACAAAAAATAAAAGGAATGACGTTTTATCATTTAAACTTAAGACAAAACATGAATATTAACCGCCAAACAGATAGGACGACTTTTATAATTTTCAAAATGTAATAAAACCAAACAATAAGAAAGCTGCTTCTCAACTTAACTGTTTCGATATAATATTAGTCAAAGATTGAAATTGATATTTGGTTAATTTATTCATTCATGAAAGCTTCTTTCGTGACTCTAAAATCAGCTTCCGAATTAGAAATATAAAATATCAAATATTATTTTACCTCGTTATTGAGGAGAAATATTTTTAATTTGAGACCTAAAGCTTTCTTCATTTTTTAGCAATTATAGCTACAATAAATTATCTAATTTTGAAAAAACCCAGAAGTTCTCAACATGTTTGCTGAATGGGTATGAGTTTGCAACACTTGCACCTTAAAATTACTTCAGGTTCTAGCTTTTCAAAGAGTAGATAGTAAAAACTTAGAGTAATTAAGCAAATATAGGTGTAGGAATATACAAAAATGATGCAAAAGTTAAGTAAAATTTAATGCATCCAATAACATATTAAAGTTAAGTTTTCTTATGTTTAGAATTAAATAAAGATCTGTTATTTCATACAACGTTTTGCGGATGATGAAATCGTGAGGTTTTTTGCGTTCAACGTATTGCCTTTCTTGTAAGCTAGTTTTGTGCCTAGCAATGAAAAAACTGAATTTTTCAGCTCCTCATGATATTACTTTTCTTTGAAAAAAATTATCTGAACAAAATACCTCAACACAAATCTATGAGAAAGTTCTTTTTGGTACGATTGGGAAGTTTCGTTCCGACTTACCTCGCTGTTTCGATACAACCCATTCTACGGTACTCGAAGTTTGTCTCGCAAGAATGCCAACAAAATGCAGAGTGAAAATAAAACTTTTTTTGCAGATTATATGGGAATACGTGTGCTCTTAATTTCAATACTTTTCGATTGTTAACTGGAGTCCAAACTGTTGAAAGCTTTACGACCATATTGACCAGCTAAGTTGAACCTATCAGACATTCAAACCGTCAATTGATAACTTCTGATAATATTACTTAAAGAAAGATTTAATTGGCGACTCGGGTGCCTCGCTATGGTTCAAATTGATGATGCCGCTAATCATCACCGAACCGGTAGTAGGTAAAAAATGAGAGTTCAACGCCAGGAGGCGCAATGCGCAATATTGCGCCTCCCACTCCCCCTCTGACCTTGGGGTTGCGCCTGAATCTTGAAGAAGATGACGGGGTTTTCCCGAGATTTCGCTCTTCCTCGCTTCCGCTCGACTACGTTTTCGCCCTTCCTCGTTTTCGCTCGGCTACATTTTCGCTCGAGTTTTTGCTCTTCCTCGTTTTTGCTCGCGTTTTTACCGTGAAAGGTTACAGGGATATTTTTAGACTTTGTCGTTTTTACCGTGAAAAGTTTTTGGACTTAGAATATTTTTCCGTAACCTTATACGATGGTTTTCGAGTGGCAACCTGTTTAGGGTATGACAAAACGTCACAATTGTTGTCATAAGAATGTGTGATACTTTTTGTCATGCCATCCTCATGAAGTTGTACAGAGCTATTTCCAGTGGTTTTTTTTTTTTTTTTTCAAACATACTGGACTTTGTCGTTTTTTTTTTTTTTTAACCGTGAAAGATTTTCCCTACGTTTCTGAACTTTGTTACAAAATAAATTTATGTTTTAAGTTGACGGTCCCACCAACCAGCCCGGTGTATTAAATACACCCCATCAACTTCTTTTCATCTGCCAATGCAATTTGCATACAAATGCAGATCAATTTTGAAGATTTTTCACAAGTTAGATCAATCAGCTTTAATATTCAATATGATTTATACATTTTCATGAGTTATGTTTTAATCGCGTTATTAATCGTTTACACTGTCATTTTATTATTTTCATGCATTTATTATACTTGTAAAAATAAATCCCAACTCTGTTATATTTATCATTCTTTCGATGATTCTTTTTTTTTTCGGACTTTGAATAATTTCGACGAATGGTTGTCAAGACAACCAAAGTTTCGCGAATTTAATTATTTTTATTTTACAGAGTGTCGGGAATCGAACACCCAAACTTTGAGTTAGCAAAAACGTATGCTAACCACTATGCTATATTTTCCATCACACTTTCAGTCTTAATGTGAATCTGTACCATGACAACGAATATTACAATTAAATTAATTTTAAAACCATCAGTTAATTCACTCTTTAGTACTAATCATGGCATATCATTAACTGTATTTCAGCTCATAATTGAAACTATCATCATTATTATTATTTTTCATAATAACAAAGTTTTCACTTAAGTAAAGATTTATTTAAATACAACCCATTCGAGATTTTTGATTTGGTTCAATGCTTTGTGGACTTGAAATATATTTTAAACTTTGATTTTCTTTTTCATGCATTTCAAACTTTATCATTTTTATTTTTTCTAACTTGTTAAATTTTCTTAACTAATTTCTTTTTTTCTTTGTCAAATTGACAAATATTTTTTCTAACTTGTAAAAATTTCGAAGAAATAATTTTCTTAACTAATTTTTTTTTTGACTTTCATACAACAAAATATTTTTTCTTACTTGTTAAATTTTCGAAGAAATAATTAACTTAAATATTCTTTCACACATTTTGAACTTTAACGTTTTTTCCTGTCATTTAGCACTTTGATTTTTTTTTCACTATTTTAGCGTTTTTCAATTATTTTCAGTCTTTAACTATTTTCTTAACTTTTTAGTCTTTAACTAATTTCAAGCATTTCAGACTTAGATTATTTTTAGTGATTTCGATTTTTTTTTTAGTATATTTTAGAGTTTGATCATTTTCTCGCTTGTTTTTACTTTATCGTTTTTTTCCGATATTTTTAAACTTAGAAATTTTTCACAAGTAGTGACAGGAATCGAACCTTCAAATTTTTCAAAACGTTATCATGTCTTCAATTTTTGCAATCATGTCAAACTTGCAATCAATTTACTCGTAGTAGTAATTAACACTTATCATTAACAAATTTTCTCAGATTTTAAAAAATCAACTTAATTAATTTTTTCCAGTAAGCAAATTGCGCACTCAAGTTACATTCCAACACTGCATATACGTTTCAAGAGTTTCATTGAATTTATCACATTCCATTTAATTAACTCTAATAATTACTTTTTCATTAATACTTAACTTAATCATTTTATCATACATTTATTCCAGTTACAAAATTATGCTTAAAAGTTATTTATTTTTCTTAGCACAAGAGATTTTAACATGTTCCTACTAAAATGCTTTTCACTCTAGTTTGAGTTTACTAAAATAGCAACTCATTTACGATTTAGATTCATTTAATCGTCTTTGATTCTTTTTCATTGTTAATATTTTAAATTATCACATACGTTATTATTTTTATACATTTATCCATTTAATTTTCCAAAATCTACAATCAATTTACTTTTCGTATTAATTAACACTTATCACTATCAAATATTTTCATGAATTTTAAAAATTATCTTCTTAAATAATTTTTTACTGTAACCAAATTTCCCACTCAAGTTATATTTTATCACTACATATGCTTTTCATGAGTTTCACTTAATTTATCGCATTTCATTTAATTAACTCTAATAATTATTTTTTATCATCGATATTTAAGTTAATCATATTTTCCTTTCTTTATTTTTTTTTTCATGCAAACACTCTTGATGGAATAAAACAAAATTTTCAACTTTCATGAATTAAATCCCCTCTGAATATTTTATTTTACTTTACCATACTTTACTATTTTACTTACTGCGTTTTACTATTTATCATTCATTACAGCTTTTCCAAAATATTACTTTACAACCAACCAATTTCATTAACAGAATTTTCATTACAATTTATAAATTTCACTTTTATTTAATTATTTTTACCTACGGTAAAATAAAACACATAACACAAAAATGTTAAACATCAATGAAGTACCCAAGAAATGTTAAAATTATAAGTCGAGTATCAAAACTTCATGTCAGCAAATTTTAAAAATAGACTTACCGAAAAATAACTTCTACTGAAATTCATTTCAAAACTTGGAATCAATTTACTCTTAGCATTAATAAACACTTATCATTAAGAAATTTTCATGGATTTTAAAAATCAACTTATTTAATTTTTTTTTCCAGTAAGCAAATTTCGCACTCAAGTTACATTTTATCACTACATATGCTTTTCAAGAGTTTTATTGAATTTATCACATTTTATTTAATTATTTTTTGATTAGTATTAAACTTAGTCATTTTATCGCTTAGTATTTAACTTAATCATTTTCTTGCTTGTTTTTACTTTATCGTTTTTTTTCCCCGTTATTTTTAAACTTAGAAATTTTTCACAATTAGTAACAGGAATCGAACACACAAATTTTTCGAAACATTATCAAGTCTACAATTTTCATCCAACTAAGTTAATTTAAAAACTTGCAATCAATTTACTCTTAGCATTAATAAACACTTATCATTAAGAAATTTTCATGGATTTTAAAAATCAACTTATTTAATTTTTTTTTCCAGTAAGCAAATTTCGCACTCAAGTTACATTTTATCACTACATATGCTTTTCAAGAGTTTCATTTAATTTATCACATTTTATTTAATCAACTCTATTAATTATTTTTTGATTAGTATTTAACTTAGTCATTTTATCGCATAGTGGTTTACTTTATTATTATTTTTTTTTTCATACAAGCACTCTTGTTAGAATAAAACAAAATTTTCAACCTTTATGAATTAAAATCACTTTGACTATTTCATTTTCCCAATAATATTTTACTTTAACAACTAATTTCTTTAACAAAATCGATATCATTTATTTTAGTCTTTATCCTTTTCGAACGATACATTCAAATGGACAGCTATACGTTAGATTAAGAAACTTAATCTAAAATTTGACAAATTAAGTTAAAGCTAAATACTGACTAAAATTAAGTACAAAAGACTAACCTTTTTGGGGTGAAATCTCTCAAGTACCAGCTATCGCGAAGTTATTTAAAAACAGTGAATGAAATTGTAATAAGTGGATTGTTAATTATAACTCAATCTCACAAATTACAACTACACGCATGTTTTATTTGAAATCGCTGCATACAGCTGTTTGCCCATCGTCGATTTGCAGAAGGCATGCCGTAAAATCGCAAATCAACTCGGCTGTTGAAAAAAACTACCGTAATCCTACAGCACTTCGGATGGTCCACACACAACGGTGCGAATTGAGGAAATGACTTTATCAATATTTCTATCTACCCTTTACCGATAACAGATAACAAACCCCACGTGCGAGTATGATTCATCCCTTAGCAAGTACGTCTTGTAAGTGATGTCACTGTTTCTGACCAATTAAAATTAGTTCACGTTTCTCAAATATCAAGCACATAGATCGACAATAGTCTGATGTCAGGTTTTCCAAACAAAATTTTAGATTTTAATTCGTAGTTTCGAATTAATTTCTTTTTCTTTTCAAACTTATAAAAAAAATTTCCAGCTTGTAAGAATATTTCTTTCAAAAACAGATTTTTGATTCAAAACAGTATTTTTTCAAACTTGTAATATTTTTCTACTTAGAAAATGAAATCAAAAATTTTTGTTTTCTTTAATCATATAAAATGTTTTTAAGAAATAATTTCTCAAACTTGTAATATTTTTCCACTAATTAAAAAAAAATCAATTTTTTTTTTCAATCATATAAAAATAAATTTTTAATCTTACAACAATAAATTTTTCCGCAAAAATATTTTTTTCAAATCAAAAAAATAATAATATTTTTGTGTATTGTTTTCAAACCATTGACATGTTTAAGCTTTACGGTTCTAATTTTGACTTTCCACTTAGCATTAGTCGAAGTCCTTCGCAATTAAACTATAGAAATATTACAAAAATTATATTTTCACTCAGTCTTAATTACAAAACCATACAATAAGATGAAGACAACACCGTAGTATAAAGATTACTTACAATAAAGTGCATATAAAAAATATATGTAAGAGTGATTTCAAAGTATAATCCATCAACCATATTCAACAACTCAATCAAAACACAAGTTCTTTTAAAATGATAAACACAATTTATTCACACACACAGTAAAAGACAATTAAAAAATATATGTAAGAGTGATTTCAAAGTATAATCCATCAACCATAGTCAACAACTCAATCAAAACACAAGAAAATGATAAACACAATTTATTCACACACACAGTAAAAGACAATTAAAAAAACTTTCATCTTTAAGTAAAACTCTTCAAAACTTTCAAGCGTATTTTTAACATCGATTGCATCAAATAAATCAGACACATGACATTTTAAACATGGACTATCAACATTCAAAGTAACGAAGTCACGAGTCAAGTTTTCCCAATTAACATTAAAAAGAGCCTGTTCGAAAAAAGTGTCGAACTTTCGACCCCTTGTTAATGATTCACATTCATGCACTCTCTCTCATGTAAAAAATGAATCCATTTTTACAATCCACACATTCTTTTTTAGAAAGGTAGTTTATGTTGCATACTCATCAAATAGTCACTTACGTAGAGATTCAGCCAGTTTACGTATGTATATGTGCTCACATCGACAATCACAGGGATGAAAGGATGTATCTTTTAGAGTATAAGTCATAAGTTTGTCTTTGACACTACGAGATACAAGGGGACGCGTAGCACAATTTGTCAATCTGGCTTTCCAAAAGTAGAATTCTATCAGGCATCAACTGGAACACTTCTCGTTTCAGTTTGAACAATCTTTGCACACTAACACAGATGTTACCATTCGCACTCGACTCTCCTTTTTTTTATAACAAAAGCGAAATCACGGTCTTCGATTAATTTTTGATTTATATTTTTACGTAGGCTTGAAATAAGTGATCTCCACACATCTGGTTCTAAGGAAATACCATCCTTAGTTGGTCGAAGAATACCATCTTTCCCACACGTATATCTGATGACGGTTTAGCATCTCATGCAAATTGACATGATCAATTACACGTGATTGACCATGTCATGCGCGAGATGCGAAACCGTCATCGACATTCGGTGTGATGTGAAAACCTGCTACCATCTTAAAATTACTCGTAGTAGGTCAGGATGGGCTGAGATGCTAAACCGTCATCAGATATACGTGTGGGAAAGATGGTATTCTTCGACCAACTAAGGATGGTATTTCCTTAGAACCAGATGTGTGGAGATCACTTATTTCAAGCCTACGTAAAAATATAAATCAAAAATTAATCGAAGACCGTGATTTCGCTTTTGTTATAAAAAAAAGGAGAGTCGAGTGCGAATGGTAACATCTGTGTTAGTGTGCAAAGATTGTTCAAACTGAAACGAGAAGTGTTCCAGTTGATGCCTGATAGAATTCTACTTTTGGAAAGCCAGATTGACAAATTGTGCTACGCGTCCCCTTGTATCTCACGTAGTGTCAAAGACAAACTTATGACTTATACTCTAAAAGAGTACATCCTTTCGGAAATTGAGAAAAAATATCCCTGTGATTGTCGATGTGATAAAATCAGCACATATACATCACAAGAAGTTCGTAAACTGGCTGAATCTCTACGTAAGTGACTATTTGATGAGCTCATATGCAACATAAACTACCTTTCTAAAAAAGAATGTGTGGATTGTAAAAATGGATTCATTTTTTACATGAGAGAGAGTGCATGAATGTGAATCATTAACAAGGGGTCGAAAGTTCGACACTTTTTTCGAACAGGCTCTTTTTAATGTTAATTGGGAAAACTTGACTCGTGACTTCGTTACTTTGAATGTTGATAGTCCATGTTTAAAATGTCATGTGTCTGATTTATTTGATGCAATCGATGTTAAAAATACGCTTGAAAGTTTTGAAGAGTTTTACTTAAAGATGAAAGTTTTTTTAATTGTCTTTTACTGTGTGTGTGAATAAATTGTGTTTATCATTTTAAAAGAGACTTGTGTTTTGATTGAGTTGTTGACTATGGTTGATGGATTATACTTTGAAATCACTCTTACATATATTTTTTAATTGTCTTTTACTGTGTGTGTGAATAAATTGTGTTTATCATTTTAAAAGAGACTTGTGTTTTGATTGAGTTGTTGAATATGGTTGATGGATTATACTTTGAAATCACTCTTACATATATTTTTTATATGCACTTTATTGTAAGTAATCTTTATACTATCGGTGTTGTCTTCATCTTATTGTATGGTTTTGTAATTAAGACTGAGTGAAAATATAATTTTTGTAATATTTCTATAGTTTAATACATGCGAAGGACTTCGACTAATGCTAAGTGGAAAGTCAAAATTAGAACCGTAAAGCTTAAACATGTCAATGGTTTGAAAACAATACACAGTTATATTCACATACACAAACTCGTACGTATCAATACACTTACATTAAAGAGAAATATTAAAGACTTATAAATTCTCATATGAGATAAGAACGCTCTTTCTTAACTTAGTTGGTCACATGATCGATAAAAGATCCTCACCTATTTGTGATTTGTCATGAAATAATATACATCGATAGATATGTTACTAAGTGTGTAATAGTTTTTATTTTTCTTAAATTCAAAGTTAAAACCAATTTGTTAATTGTAGGATTATATTAAGTGCTAAAAATGTGATATTTTCGCTTATAATTTCGGTTGATGTGTAAAGTTTTATTACAAGTTCCCTCACACGAATGAACAATAACATGCTAGATGGATATTTGAAAGCTTGAGTGGATGATTTGTAAGTATCTTAAACATTATTATTATTATTTCTAATGCATGTGTGTTAATTAATACTTAGAGTGCAAAGAGTAAATGGTTAAGTGCTATTGGTTATTAATACTAAGAGTAAAGTGATATTGAGTTTTAAATTTAATTAAAGCATTTCGTTTAAAGATTCAGTTGAAAAAATTTTATTTTGTAAGTTTGAAAATTTTTGAAAAAAAAAAAAAAAAAAAAAAAAAAGAAAATAGTTTTGCGAAAAAAAAAAAGATTGAAAAGAAAAAAAATAATATGTTACAAAAATATTATTATTATTTTGATTTGAAAAAAATATTTTTGCGGAAAAATTTATTGTTGTAAGATTAAAAATTTATTTTTATATGATTGAAAAAAAAAAATTGATTTTTTTTTAATTAGTGGAAAAATATTACAAGTTTGAGAAATTATTTCTTAAAAACATTTTATATGATTAAAGAAAACAAAAATTTTTGATTTCATTTTCTAAGTAGAAAAATATTACAAGTTTGAAAAAATACTGTTTTGAATCAAAAATCTGTTTTTGAAAGAAATATTCTTACAAGCTGGAAATTTTTTTTATAAGTTTGAAAAGAAAAAGAAATTAATTCGAAACTACGAATTAAAATCTAAAATTTTGTTTGGAAAACCTGACATCAGACTATTGTCGATCTATGTGCTTGATATTTGAGAAACGTGAACTAATTTTAATTGGTCAGAAACAGTGACATCACTTACAAGACGTACTTGCTAAGGGATGAATCATACTCGCACGTGGGGTTTGTTATCTGTTATCGGTAAAGGGTAGATAGAAATATTGATAAAGTCATTTCCTCAATTCGCACCGTTGTGTGTGGACCATCCGAAGTGCTGTAGGATTACGGTAGTTTTTTTCAACAGCCGAGTTGATTTGCGATTTTACGGCATGCCTTCTGCAAATCGACGATGGGCAAACAGCTGTATGCAGCGATTTCAAATAAAACATGCGTGTAGTTGTAATTTGTGAGATTGAGTTATAATTAACAATCCACTTATTACAATTTCATTCACTGTTTTTAAATAACTTCGCGATAGCTGGTACTTGAGAGATTTCACCCCAAAAAGGTTAGTCTTTTGTACTTAATTTTAGTCAGTATTTAGCTTTAACTTAATTTGTCAAATTTTAGATTAAGTTTCTTAATCTAACGTATAGCTGTCCATTTGAATGTATCGTTCGAAAAGGATAAAGACTAAAATAAATGATATCGATTTTGTTAAAGAAATTAGTTGTTAAAGTAAAATATTATTGGGAAAATGAAATAGTCAAAGTGATTCTAATTCATAAAGGTTGAAAATTTTGTTTTATTCTAACAAGAGTGCTTGTATGAAAAAAAAAAATAATAATAAAGTAAACCACTATGCGATAAAATGACTAAGTTAAATACTAATCAAAAAATAATTAATAGAGTTGATTAAATAAAATGTGATAAATTAAATGAAACTCTTGAAAAGCATATGTAGTGATAAAATGTAACTTGAGTGCGAAATTTGCTTACTGGAAAAAAAAATTAAATAAGTTGATTTTTAAAATCCATGAAAATTTCTTAATGATAAGTGTTTATTAATGCTAAGAGTAAATTGATTGCAAGTTTTTAAATTAACTTAGTTGGATGAAAATTGTAGACTTGATAATGTTTCGAAAAATTTGTGTGTTCGATTCCTGTTACTAATTGTGAAAAATTTCTAAGTTTAAAAATAACGGGGAAAAAAAACGATAAAGTAAAAACAAGCAAGAAAATGATTAAGTTAAATACTAAGCGATAAAATGACTAAGTTTAATACTAATCAAAAAATAATTAAATAAAATGTGATAAATTCAATAAAACTCTTGAAAAGCATATGTAGTGATAAAATGTAACTTGAGTGCGAAATTTGCTTACTGGAAAAAAAAATTAAATAAGTTGATTTTTAAAATCCATGAAAATTTCTTAATGATAAGTGTTTATTAATGCTAAGAGTAAATTGATTCCAAGTTTTGAAATGAATTTCAGTAGAAGTTATTTTTCGGTAAGTCTATTTTTAAAATTTGCTGACATGAAGTTTTGATACTCGACTTATAATTTTAACATTTCTTGGGTACTTCATTGATGTTTAACATTTTTGTGTTATGTGTTTTATTTTACCGTAGGTAAAAATAATTAAATAAAAGTGAAATTTATAAATTGTAATGAAAATTCTGTTAATGAAATTGGTTGGTTGTAAAGTAATATTTTGGAAAAGCTGTAATGAATGATAAATAGTAAAACGCAGTAAGTAAAATAGTAAAGTATGGTAAAGTAAAATAAAATATTCAGAGGGGATTTAATTCATGAAAGTTGAAAATTTTGTTTTATTCCATCAAGAGTGTTTGCATGAAGAAAAAAAAAAAATAAAGAAAGGAAAATATGATTAACTTAAATATCGATGATAAAAAATAATTATTAGAGTTAATTAAATGAAATGCGATAAATTAAGTGAAACTCATGAAAAGCATATGTAGTGATAAAATATAACTTGAGTGGGAAATTTGGTTACAGTAAAAAATTATTTAAGAAGATAATTTTTAAAATTCATGAAAATATTTGATAGTGATAAGTGTTAATTAATACGAAAAGTAAATTGATTGTAGATTTTGGAAAATTAAATGGATAAATGTATAAAAATAATAACGTATGTGATAATTTAAAATATTAACAATGAAAAAGAATCAAAGACGATTAAATGAATCTAAATCGTAAATGAGTTGCTATTTTAGTAAACTCAAACTAGAGTGAAAAGCATTTTAGTAGGAACATGTTAAAATCTCTTGTGCTAAGAAAAATAAATAACTTTTAAGCATAATTTTGTAACTGGAATAAATGTATGATAAAATGATTAAGTTAAGTATTAATGAAAAAGTAATTATTAGAGTTAATTAAATGGAATGTGATAAATTCAATGAAACTCTTGAAACGTATATGCAGTGTTGGAATGTAACTTGAGTGCGCAATTTGCTTACTGGAAAAAATTAATTAAGTTGATTTTTTAAAATCTGAGAAAATTTGTTAATGATAAGTGTTAATTACTACTACGAGTAAATTGATTGCAAGTTTGACATGATTGCAAAAATTGAAGACATGATAACGTTTTG
Organism: Uloborus diversus; assembly: GCF_026930045.1. Taxonomy (NCBI): domain Eukaryota; kingdom Metazoa; phylum Arthropoda; class Arachnida; order Araneae; family Uloboridae; genus Uloborus; species Uloborus diversus. The sequence goes on from NC_072733.1 coordinate 67,109,286, forward strand.
AAAAATTTGAAGGTTCGATTCCTGTCACTACTTGTGAAAAATTTCTAAGTTTAAAAATATCGGAAAAAAACGATAAAGTAAAAACAAGCGAGAAAATGATCAAACTCTAAAATATACTAAAAAAAAAATCGAAATCACTAAAAATAATCTAAGTCTGAAATGCTTGAAATTAGTTAAAGACTAAAAAGTTAAGAAAATAGTTAAAGACTGAAAATAATTGAAAAACGCTAAAATAGTGAAAAAAAAATCAAAGTGCTAAATGACAGGAAAAAACGTTAAAGTTCAAAATGTGTGAAAGAATATTTAAGTTAATTATTTCTTCGAAAATTTAACAAGTAAGAAAAAATATTTTGTTGTATGAAAGTCAAAAAAAAAAATTAGTTAAGAAAATTATTTCTTCGAAATTTTTACAAGTTAGAAAAAATATTTGTCAATTTGACAAAGAAAAAAAGAAATTAGTTAAGAAAATTTAACAAGTTAGAAAAAATAAAAATGATAAAGTTTGAAATGCATGAAAAAGAAAATCAAAGTTTAAAATATATTTCAAGTCCACAAAGCATTGAACCAAATCAAAAATCTCGAATGGGTTGTATTTAAATAAATCTTTACTTAAGTGAAAACTTTGTTATTATGAAAAATAATAATAATGATGATAGTTTCAATTATGAGCTGAAATACAGTTAATGATATGCCATGATTAGTACTAAAGAGTGAATTAACTGATGGTTTTAAAATTAATTTAATTGTAATATTCGTTGTCATGGTACAGATTCACATTAAGACTGAAAGTGTGATGGAAAATATAGCATAGTGGTTAGCATACGTTTTTGCTAACTCAAAGTTTGGGTGTTCGATTCCCGACACTCTGTAAAATAAAAATAATTAAATTCGCGAAACTTTGGTTGTCTTGACAACCATTCGTCGAAATTATTCAAAGTCCGAAAAAAAAAAGAATCATCGAAAGAATGATAAATATAACAGAGTTGGGATTTATTTTTACAAGTATAATAAATGCATGAAAATAATAAAATGACAGTGTAAACGATTAATAACGCGATTAAAACATAACTCATGAAAATGTATAAATCATATTGAATATTAAAGCTGATTGATCTAACTTGTGAAAAATCTTCAAAATTGATCTGCATTTGTATGCAAATTGCATTGGCAGATGAAAAGAAGTTGATGGGGTGTATTTAATACACCGGGCTGGTTGGTGGGACCGTCAACTTAAAACATAAATTTATTTTGTAACAAAGTTCAGAAACGTAGGGAAAATCTTTCACGGTAAAAAAAAAAAAAACGACAAAGTCCAGTATGTTTGAAAAAAAAAAAAAAAACCACTGGAAATAGCTCTGTACAACTTCATGAGGATGGCATGACAAAAAGTATCACACATTCTTATGACAACAATTGTGACGTTTTGTCATACCCTAAACAGGTTGCCACTCGAAAACCATCGTATAAGGTTACGGAAAAATATTCTAAGTCCAAAAACTTTTCACGGTAAAAACGACAAAGTCTAAAAATATCCCTGTAACCTTTCACGGTAAAAACGCGAGCAAAAACGAGGAAGAGCAAAAACTCGAGCGAAAATGTAGCCGAGCGAAAACGAGGAAGGGCGAAAACGTAGTCGAGCGGAAGCGAGGAAGAGCGAAATCTCGGGAAAACCCCGTCATCTTCTTCAAGATTCAGGCGCAACCCCAAGGTCAGAGGGGGAGTGGGAGGCGCAATATTGCGCATTGCGCCTCCTGGCGTTGAACTCTCATTTTTTACCTACTACCGGTGAATATGCCGCTAATCAAATTCATTAAAAACAACTCAATGGATATAAACCTATACGTTTAGTTAAACTTAGTCATGGGAGTAAAGGACTGTTAAGTGATATTAAATTGTTCACTGCGGTTAAAAATTTAAATATCGACTGCTTAAGAAATTTAGCTACTTATGTGTCATAACATAGCATTTACTCTCTCTGTAGTTACTGACTTGTACCTCGTTATAAGACTAGTAGCTTAAAAAACTTTCTCTTTCTGTCTGGATTGCGAAAAATAACATCAACTTAGTCATCTGATAGCTAATTTATTAATTAAGCGCTTTTTTGTCAGATAATATACGGGTAAATATAAGTTTTATTTGATTTTATAACACTTACCAAGAGAGCGATAAACAGAGCAGAAGAATATAGTAAATACGACAAACCACGTGTTCCACTCATGATTGTCATTCACAGTAGAAACTCCCAAAACAACAAAGATGATAGTTTCGGATGCAGATGCCAACATTTTTGACACGTAGTGAACAGTTACTTGGCTTTTATATGATATGTTTTCTTCGACATAATTCTTCATGGTCATACCGCAGGCTACCAAGCTAAAAAAGCATCATGATATTATTGCTATTGTATAATTTTCTAAACTAAAAAAAAGAAATAACTGTCATAAAGTAGAAATATGAAAGTTTTAAAACGTAAACTCCTTTCGCCCCAAATTGGTCTCTACATTCAAATCGAACATTTTGTCCCAAATTAGTTGCTACGCTTGAATACTTTTTAAATAAATATTGAAACTAATGAGTTTAAGATTTTTTTAAAAACATTTTTCAGAGATTTCAGGAAGCTTAGCTATCAACCAACAACTTTTAATTTCCTAGCATTCTGTTCTTGAACTGGAAGTATGAAAGTTTGGAAACGTAATACTCCTTCCGCCCCAAATTAATCTCTACATTTAGATCGAACATTTTGTCCCAAATTAGCATTTCTACATTAGAATACTTTTTAACTAAATACTGAAACTAGTAATTTTATGATTTTTTAAAAACATTTTTGAAAGCTTTCAAGAAGCTTTGCTATCAATAAAGACATTTAATTACCTAGCATTCCCTCCTTCTGTCCTTTAATCAGTACCAAATTTCTTTCAAAAATCTTACGCTCCACACACTCTTAAGCTACGCGCCATTTTGTAAATACTCTTTTATTAGTAATCGCATAAAACTATCTTCTAGATAATGAATCATGAATTCATTAGAAAGTTACCTTTCATAAACTGAAATAGTAAAATATCAACCAAGCAACACATATGAAGTTTAGACACCAGTTTTTTTTCACGCGGTTTTCGCACGCATACTAACGCATAAACTTTTGAACCAAAATGTCGGATGAGTCAGCGCCCCTAATATAGTGACTTAAAGTAAAACATTAAATCTTCTCTTCTTTTACACTGAAAAGATCAATCATCAACTATAAGCAACACATCTGAAGTTTTGGCTCGGATTTTTTCAGCGACCTTTCATACACATACTGTTTTTATCACGCGTCCACTTTTGAATCCGAACTGCCGAAAGCTCCCCTAATAGAGTGGTCTTAATTAAGACAAATCGTGAGTGGGCAAAAACGTATTCTTTAATGAGCCAGTGAAAAGCAAATGGATGTAAGTGGCAAAATTAAAATCCAAAAAAAAAAAGAAGAGATAAACAAAACAAATAGTAGGAGAACAAGTCATCTACATTGGGACAACTGCATTAGTGTCCGAAGTAAGTGCTGCTACATATCATGATTTAGAAAAAAAAAATCTATGAAAATCTACTTTGGATCTAAACTTAAAGCGCGTTTTATTCAAAACTTTAAAAAAGCTCACTTACATCCCTTTGTTTCTTCAATGTCTTTTTAATGCTAATTCTACATCAGTTAGCACTTCTTGGGTTATAATGAAAAGATACGCTGAAAAATAAACGATTTTGTGACCTATCGCAGTCTAATAATTCGATGCCAAAGCTAATTGTATATTTAATGCATTTTGAGCTAAATTTTACCAACTCATAGCTATTTTTCAATTGTTCCTGTTAATGTATCAAAGATAATATATATATATATATATATATATATATATATATATATATATATATATATATATATATATATATATATATATATATATATATATATATATATTAATTTTAATTTTTGGCATCTTGAATTCAAATTATGTTTTTCGCAATCACGAGCGTGTGTGTGTATGTATGCGCGTGTGTGTTTGTGTAAGCGCATGTGTGTGGGTGCGTGTGTGTGTGAGTGTTGTGTATGCAGTGCTGTGCGTGTACGCGCGTGTGCGTGTAGGCGTTTGTGTGTGTGTGTGTAGGCGTTCACGTGTGTGCGTGTGTATGTAGGCATCTGTGTTTGTGTCTGTGTGCAGGCATGAGTGTGTATATGTGTGTGTGTAGTAGTGTGTATGTGTAGGTGTGTGTGTGTAGGTGTGTGTATGTATGCGTGTGTGTGTGGGATATGGACGCAACCTGGAAACGGTTTTCGCAAGAGGAGCAGCATCGTGAGGCGGCCGGTGGACGGTGATGCTGCAGAGGGTGCAGGTGGGAAAATAAAATCAGCGTAACGCCAAAAACAGTCAAATGAGAACAATTCGTGATTGCTCAAAAAAAAAAAAAAAAAGAAAGAAAGTCAGACTTTGTTTACTTACGATAAGATGCCAGATAAATGAAATATTTCTGCGGTTAAGTGTGCCAAATAGCCAATGACGATTGGAAACATAGGTTCAATCACAGGAACGTGTGAAGTAAATCTTGACAGAAATGCACTGCAAAACCCAAACACAACTCCTATCGCAGTACCACCAAGAGAAACGACGAAGAATGAAGCAACGCCAGCAATATAATCAATGGCAATGATGTTTCTAGGTCCCATTTCCGTGTATGCTTCAAACATATGATAAAGCACCTGGAAAATATTAATTGATAAAGAACCTTTATTGTGTCAACAGAATTACAATAGTTATATTTTCCTTTCCCGATTGATTTGTGGCGCGTATTGATAAATCTTTTTTTTTTTCCTTCTAAGGAAAAGGGCATATATGCATAGCAACATAAGCGAACTTACTTATCCAGAGGAACAATTTGGATGGGTATTTCGTCAAATATAAAGCTTAAAGCTTATATGAGGCAGTGAAGAGCAAAAGGATGAGAGTGCCAAAATTAAAAGTTTGTAGATAACCAGTACACATGGTAGGTGAACTTCACCAATGTTTCAGGGCAAGAAATAGTAGTAATAGTAACCCTAATAGGATATTGTAAAATTTCGGTATTAATATGCAAAACTAATTATACTCGACGTCATTATAAGCTAGTGAAGCTTAGAATATGATTTAGTTTCGTAATTTTATTCAACTAATACCTGGTGTTAAAATTTTGCGACTCCTAAGCATTTGTTACTCCCTGTCCGAACTGGAGTACATTAATATCTTTATACAAAATGTGCAATTAATTATTTGGAAGACTTCTAGTACAGCCACTTACCCTGCTCGACCATGGAACTACAGGTGTAATTTCTGATATTACTCAACAAATTGTTCTGTACATTGTCACTTCTAAAGTGATGTCACATTTTTGCTTTTGTGAACTTTTCCACATTTTTCTCAAAACTGATAAATGGTTCAATTTCTTCAAGTTTCGCAGAATCAATTTTGAAGCCCTAAAATAGCCCAAACAAGATATTTGATAGATAACTTCAGTATTTAAATAGTTAATGAGTACTTACGTATTATTCCTGCAACCAGTGTTGCTCCCATCAATTTTTATGAGGGTATACTCGCAGTAATTAGTTATGCATAATATGTGTATGCGATCATATACATAATATGTCATAATATGAAAATTTTTGAAGCTTGAGGGTATACGCTATGTGTCTAAAAGATGTTTGAGAGTATACATCGTATATGGAGTATACACTATGGAAACACCACTACCTGCAACCAATTTCATTAAAACCAAAAACTATCGCCACATGAAAACTAAGGTCATTAAATTTCGCCAAAAATCTCCATCCGAAAATTTTCCAAAACGGGTTTTTTGACCCTATCACTGGCAATCCATCGCGCAAATGGTGATGGTTTGATGGTTTTTACTTTTGGAAAATTGGTAAACGAAATAATTCGTACATACCAGTTGAAGGGAACATCATTGTATGCACTATACGAAAAATGCACTTACCACAGTGACTGCATCATTCAGCAGAGATTCTCCAAACACAATAATGTAGAGCACTTCATTGACATGTACTTCTTCAAAGACAGCAAGGACTGCAACTGGATCCACAGCGGATACTATGGAGCTAAAAAGCATCATTTCCATAAGACTGAGTTGATAGCCAAATAGTCCAGTCAAGCCTACTCCCCATAAGGAAAGCCCGATGCTTATGGCGTTCCATATAGTACCGATGAAAGCAAATATAAGTATTGTAACAAGATTATCAAAAAAAAGTCTATTTGGCATAAAATATCCAGCTTCAAACACGATTGGTGGCAGCATAAAAAGGAAAAATACATTAGGAGTGAGCGTACCAACAGACACATTACACACGTACAAGACAAGTCCTACAATGACACCTACTACAACAAGCATGCAGCTCTCGGGGCAGAAGTTGGCCAACGAGGGGTTTATATGGAAGGCTGAAAAAAAAGAAAGAAAAAGAAATCAAGATTATGTTTATCATTTTATTTGAATTTTAAAATAATAGAGACGTAACGAAAGTAGCACACATACTATTTAAAATGTTTTTACTGTCATGTGAGAATTGTTCTCCCGTGTGACAAGTTCTCCATTAAAAAAAAAATACATATACTAGTTAAAATGTTTTTACTGTCATGTGAGAAATGCTGCAATTTTAACGACTTTATGAATAGTTATGATGTTATGATTAGCTTAGAAATTTTGTATCCATATCTATAGAGCAAAAGTTTATGTTTTATCCCAGCCGTCCGAAGTAGTAAAAAAATCTTCAGATGCTTATGAAGCAACTTTGATGAATGAATATGGCTTCAAATAGTACTTGACATTATATTGCAGGAAAAAAAAAAAAAGCGAAACTTTTCTGAAGTTATGAACTTTCTTCGTGTACCTCCTACAGATGCTATACGTCAAGTATAACGACTCATTTACGATTGCCCATAATGTAAAAGTATCGATCTGCAGATGAAGAATCGCCTTTCATACCCAATAAGATTCATCAGGTCAAACACTGAAAGAGAACTTCATTGTATTTTTCGGTTACCAGCTTTCATCTACAGATCAATAGTATTCTGTTTTTCCAACACTTTGATGCGTATTTCCGATTCTTGTATTCTAAGGAAACATGTGGTAATGGGAAAAGATTGAAGGTCAGCCGTTTTAAATTAAAAAAAAAGTACAAGAACAGCTGGAAATGCTTCTTTTAATGATTTTTATACGATTGTTATTTTGCATAGAAATAAAAGAAAGTAGAGTGTTTTTAGTTTTTATTTCCTTAACCTAAAAGATTTTTTCTCATTTTCCTTAAGTAAGTGAAGTATGACTTTGTGTCATGTCAGGTTATGGAAATTAAGTTCAGTGGAAAATTTACTTACATTTTTATGATCAAAAAACTTTGCTTCTTACAGGTAAGGGAGAGTTGCGGGAGGAATGGGACAGCTGCGTTTATACCGAGATAAAATATGAAAAAATAATTTAAGCTTGTGCAGTAGACGTGCAGATAAGAATAAAGCAAGAATTTATAGTTACTCCACACATTGTTTTCTACATTTTATTTCGGCATAAATGCAGCTGTTCCCTTTTCCCCAAAGCTCCTCTAGCTATTAGAATAACGAAAAACCTTTCAGTTGTAATTTTATAGCCAAATATTTTTACTAAAACGGGAATCTGCTTTTATTTAGTACACTCACAGTAATAATGACTTAAAAATGTATAATGAACTAAATTATTCAACTTAAAATTGAAATATTATAATTTATCATTGCTATTTAAATAACTGGTAAAACAAAAGCAATTAACCAAAGAAGCTTTTTTTTAAATAATTCATTAAATAAAAGTCATTATTTATACATCTTTTTTAAATAAAATTCTTAACTTAAATACAATTCAAAAAAAAAAAAAAAAAAAACATTCGTGATTACCGCGTTCGATAAGTTTTAAATTCCTCCTGTATGAGTCAATGTTCAAACAAAAAAAAAAAAAAAAATGTAACTATGCAAGCAGCACCACCTTTAAAACAGCCAAATAAATAAAATCTTTTGTAGTTGATCTTTGTTATGAGTTTTGTTTTCAGCAAAAATTCGCCTCAAAATTCACTGTAGTCGCTAATGTTAAGTATATTTGGTCTACTTAAAACTGAACGAGAAAGCGTTCAACTCAAAAATTGTGATGTGAGAATGAAGTGTAGTAGCCGAGATATTTCGAACAAAAAAAGTTTTTCTCGAAACCGACTATTCCTTGAAACGATCGACAATATTTCCTCGTCCTCAAAATACTGCATTTTGTGTTTACTTGTTTAATTGTTTATTTCTTTGTTTACTTTATTTTTTCTTTTTGTTCTTTGGGATATTTTTACGGTGAATTAAGTTTTCTTTCACACGTGTGCGGTACTTAGTCGAAATAAAAATCTTCAAGCGAGTGGACTGTATGCGTTTTATTGCTATAGACAGACAAGACAGGTTTTCAAAAGGCGATTTTCTTATCGTAACAAAAAAAAAGGTTTGCCATATGTTGGCGTGAATAGTTCAAAGAAAATAACCTCGCCAGGGCGATAAAGATACAAACACTGAACATCCCGCCCGGCGTTGAAATATAACATTATTTCAAATTTTCAAGAAATTACACAAGACATAAAACACTTTTTAAACACAATAGATAATAGAACATTTTAGAAAAGAGAACAAATATGAAAATTACAATAAACTGATTTAGTTAACAGGATGAAATTTGATTATCTGCAAGTGGCAAAACACTAATTTTTGATATTGGTCTTTTAAAAATGCCTTTGGCCGTACGTATTTCGGCAACTCTTACGTTTCCGTCGGGACCTGGAATTACCTTAATAATTCGACCCATTGTCCAATTACATATGGGAAGTTGAATGTCCTTTAATAAGACTAACATGCCTGGAATTAAATTTTGCCTTTTAAACAGCCATTTAGATCGCTGTTGTAAATGGCTCAAATAGCTATTTTGCCAATATTTCCAAATAGTTTGGACAATTTTTTGCGTTTTCTGCCACCTATTTAGCAGATTATCCCTTTTATCAAGAAAGTTAGGTTCCGGAAGAGAATTGATCGGTTTTCCTATTAAGAAATGTCCTGGTGTTAATACTTGGAGATCGTCAGTATCAGTAGATAAAGGAGAGAGTGGCCTTGAATTGAGAATGCCCTCAATTTGGGTAATTACTGTTATGAATTCCTCTAGCGTTAACTTTGTAGAACCAACCCCTCTCTTCAAGTGATATTTGAAAGCCTTCACTCCCGCCTCCCAAAGGCCATCAAAGTTGGGTGCTCTGGGAGGTAGAAATTTCCACGTGATACCTTCTGATACTAAGAAGTTAGAAATGTCTTCACTACTCAACATTAATTTGTGTAAGCGTTTGAGTTCGGCGGAAGCCCCAGTAAAATTAGTAGCATTATCGCTAAAAATTATAGAGCTTTTACCGCGCCGTGCAAAGAATCTTTTCAAGGTCGCTATTAGCGCTTCTGAGGTTAAATCTGAAACAAAATCTATGTGAACAGCCTTAGTTGTCATACATACAAATATAACATAGATTTTCTGAAAAATACCCTTTCTTTGACCCTTATATTTGATCTCAAAAGGCCCACATAAATCGATTCCAACATTTAAAAATGCAGGACTAGCGGTTACTCTTTCCGTAGGTAGATCCCCCATAATCTGGGTTGCCATAATGGATTTGGTTTTGAAGCATTCAATACACTCATGAACTACCTTTCTCGCGGCACTTCTACCACCAAGAGGCCAATATTTTAAGCGAATCGTGTTTAATAGAGCTTGGGGTCCTACATGTAAATCCCTCTTGTGATAGTACTGGAATATGAGTTTTGTAAGTTTGTTTCCCGCTGGCAAAATAATAGGATGCTTTTGGTTAAAATTCACATCTGAATGCGAAAGTCTGCCCCCTACTCTTATTAATCCTTCCTGGTCTATAAAAGGATTGAGAAATTTTAACTTGCTTGTAGGCATAACTGAAGTTCCCTTTTCCAGTGCCGATATCTCAGGTGAAAAATACCTTACCTGTAAATTAACCCCTTAAGAGATGGTTTTCGGCATTTACACATTCTTCATGCGTGAGCGGACCTGTTTGTTTCACAGGAGACTTGCAGTTTCTGCTAAACCTAAAAATAAATGCTAGAACCCTAATTAATTTTTGAAAGTTGTTAGTGATATCTAATAATCTGTCAAAGAAGTTAGAGTCACTACTAGAAGTTAATGTCACTTGGGAAACAGGTTTAAGCTCCTCGGTGTAGAGTTGATTTGCCAAGTCACTGGAATTTTTCAAAGTCTGCGGATCAGTTAAGTTCTGCTTGACAAGATTCGGACCACTCCACCACAGTTCACAAGTAGCAAGAGATTGGACATCCATCCCACGTGAAATCTTGTCGGCTGGATTATCCTCCGATAAAACGTGTGACCATTGGAAGTTCTTTGTCATTTGCTGGATTTGCGATACCCGGTTGCTTACAAAGGTTTTGAGTAGACTCGAAGAGGTATTAATCCATGCTAGCGCAATAGTAGAGTCTGAATACAGTTCCACAGAGTCTATATGCAATTTAATAGCGGCTAAGACTTTTTGCGTAAGTTTGGATAGAAGCAAACATGCAGAAAGCTCAAGACGAGGTATACTCATGAATTTGGTCGGGGAAACTCGTGATTTACTGCACAGAAGTTGCTTCTTTATTTCGTTGGTTTGAGAAACAGTTTTCACATATATAACTGCTCCATAAGCCTTTGAAGATGCATCTGAAAAACCTTGAAGTATAACAGACTTGGTGTCGGATTTTAAAATACATCTAGGCACTTGGATAGATTGTAACTCAGGGAATGTTTTGACGAAGTTGTACCATTGCTCCGCAATTTCTGGAGGGAGCGTTTCATTCCAGTCTAATTTAAGTAGCCATAATTGTTGCATAAATATTTTTGCCTTGGAGATGACAGGGCCTAAAAGTCCAAGTAGATCGTAGATGCGTGCGATTTCCGAAAGTACATCTCGTTTGGTAAAATTGCGATTTGGATTGTTGCTAACCTTGTACATAAATGAATCACTTGAGCTATTCCAAAGCATTCCTAGCGTTTTTACTACAATTTCTTCAGAATTTCTGTCCAGAGGAAATTCCTGAAGTTCGGTCGTAGAACCTTCGTTGCTGCACCACTTGTGTAAATTCATGCCGCCCTTTTGGAGAAGTTGCGTCAATTCTGACTGAAGATTCAAAAACTCCTTCAAGTTGGAACTACCAGAAAGGCAGTCATCCATGTAGAAATCTTGAAGAACGGCTCTGGATGCCAAAGGAAAGTTCTTTCCCTCGTCCAATGCAAGTTGCTGTAAAACCTTCGTTGCTAAGTATGGAGCAGATGCAGTCCCATACGTGACGGTTTGTAACTGGTAAATCTTAGTTGGTGCAAATTCACTCTCTTTCCATAATATTTTTTGTAGCTTAGTTTGAGAAGAATCTACTTCAATCATCCTGAACATTTGTTTAATGTCAGTGGTAAATGCGTAAATATACTTTCTAAATCTAATTAGAATTGAAAAGAGATCTTCCTGAATTACCCCTCCTTTACTCAATAAATCATTCAAAGAATGTCCGCTGGTTGTTTTCGCACTTGCGTTGAAAACTACGCGCAATTTGGTAGTTTTGCTATCTGGTCGAAAAATACCGTGATGAGGGAGATAGTACCCGACATCTGTTCCCTTATCTTCTTTTATTTCTTTCATGTGATTCAAAGTTTTGTATTCGTTAAGAAATTCTGTATACCGCGCTTTCATAGCCGGATCCCGTTCTAATCGTTTCCATAGTTGATCTAACCTTCTAGATGCCGTTTGTTTAGAATTTCCTAGCATGATTTCAGAACATTCTGGTTTGAATGGCATTTGAACTACGTATCTACCATCCGAATTCCTGAAATGCGTTTTTGCGAAGTGTTCATTGCAGTAGTTTAATTCATCATCACTACAGGGCCAATGATTTTCGACTTCTTCGATTTCCCAGAACTTAGTTAGAGTAATATTGAGAGTTTCCAAATTTTTTGACAAAAAACAGTGTTTTGCGGAATGATTAGAGCTACTGTCTGAAATGCTACCCGAAACAAGATAACCAAAATAACTCGATTGTAAATACAAGTTATCTTTCAGCTTTCTTTTATCTGCCTTTAAAAATGCGAAGAATAATTCTGCACCCAAAAGAATATCTACTTTTTGTGGAATATAAAACGCTGGATCTGCTAAGCATATATCGTTTGGAATGTTTAAATGAGCAATATTAATTTTCTTAGAAGGCGTGAAATCTGTGATTTTTGGAATAATTAATAAGTCGATTTCCCAATGCGAATCATCCTTTTTATTAGACAAGTGAGCTGATATCTTCTTCTTAATATTTAGCGCTGAATCATTTAATCCACTTATCGGAATATTTATTCTTTCCCGTTTCAAACCCAAAGCTTCCGCTGCCCTAACAGAGATGAATGAACTTTCACTTGCACAATCCAAAATTGCGCGTAAGCCCCTTCTTATGCCAGTAGAATCTCTAACATAAACTATTACTGTATTTATCAAAACAGTTTTCTCGTTTCCATTAGTAAAGAAAGAGACGCGAGTATTTTCTGACATTTGCGAGTCAAATTCAGAATTGCTTATGTTCTGTTGTTGGCTTAGTCCTTGCGATTGAATCTGAGTCGTTCCCGTCGAACCACCGCAATCTGCGTTATTTTGTCTGCTGTTAATGCAGTTTACGTATTTATGAAGTAAAGTATGATGATTCAATTTTTTCTTACAAACGAAGCAAGAACTTTTCGAATTACATTGGGAGACTAAATGACGATCGCTTAAACAGTTGAAACAAAGCCGATGCTTTTTAACTAGATCTATCCTTTCGGATAATTTCATTGCTTTAAATTTATCACAGTGATACAATTGATGTGTTTGAGTTTTAAACGCGACACATATTTTCGAAATGTTATTAGATTTAACAATAAAGGATTTGGATTTACATGAAATATTCGCACTAATACTATTTAAGATTTGACATCTTCTTTCTAAGAATTCCAGCAATGCATCAAAATCTGGAACTTCATTATCTTTAAGAGTTAGTTCATATTGCTTTCTTGTTTCGCGGTCTAATTTTCCTAGAACAACATTCAATAAAATTGCATTAGATAATTTGTCTCTTCCGAAATCCAAGAGTTTTAGCGATCTTAGGTTTTTCTTAACATTATCCAAAATGATACGAAGATCTTTAGCAGATTCGTGTTTAATTGGTTGAATATTAAGAATGTTGTTAATGTGACAGTCGACAATTATTCTTTTGTTTTCGTATCTTTGTTCTAAAGCTTTAAAGAGTGAAGAAAAACTATCGTCAGTCGTTTCTAGAATTTTTGCTTCTCCCTTTAATGAACCGCGTAAGTAATGAAGCTTTTCACTTTCAGAAAGTTCGGGATTTTCATTTATTAGGCTATTGAATTGAGTTTTGAACAAGTTCCATTCCTCAAATTTTCCGCTAAAAGTTGGAAGAGGAATTTTCGGAAGTTTCATTGAAGCCTTTTTTGGCTGATCAACATTCATCGAATTAATTTCTTGTGTAGAAGTATCAATACTTTGTTTTAGTACAGAGTCACTGTAATGCTGTAACTTCAGTTTGTTAATAGATGATTTCAAGCTTACCTCCAAGTTTTGAATATCTTCGTCCACTTGAGACAATAAGTCTTCACATTCCTCAAATTGCTTTTCGGTGATGATTTTGTAGAAGTCATCTTTTAGCGTATCAAATTTTTGATGTATGTTCAGCACTGTCTCAAAAAGAGCTTCTAACTCGAAAATGTCCATCTCGTCTTTTCTTTCAGCGAGGGCAATAGAAATCTTGGTGATTTGCCCTTTAATGTTACCGCGCTTGCGGTTTAACGAGGTGATGTCCGCCATTGCAATTTATAGCGATTTCGTAATTTAACTTAATTGTATATTTGCGAGTTAACTTGAATTTTATAACTAATTCAAATTTATCGTATCCGGGTCGCTTAGGACCAAAATGTGCGGTACTTAGTCGAAATAAAAATCTTCAAGCGAGTGGACTGTATGCGTTTTATTGCTATAGACAGACAAGACAGGTTTTCAAAAGGCGATTTTCTTATCGTAACAAAAAAAAAGGTTTGCCATATGTTGGCGTGAATAGTTCAAAGAAAATAACCTCGCCAGGGCGATAAAGATACAAACACTGAACAACACGTTTTCTTAAAACTTTTACTGGGAATTAAGCTAAAAAAAATAAATAATGTGCGACTCACTCCGCCACTCTTCTCTAGATTTAGCTTTTGTGGCAAAGAGAGCGGGGGTTTTTCTCGTTAAAAAGACAGGTTGGTCGGCACAGCTCACTGCCTCGCTCTTGAATCAACTCTAAATCTGTTTTCACCAGAGTCAGTAAATATAATCAAAGCAACAAGTCCTATTATATGTTCTTAAAATTAATAATCTTATATTCAGGCTGCACGTACACAGTTTTAAAAATAGGAAGGAAAATAGTTCTTAACAAGGCAAACAATTTCAACAATTAAACTTGAATTTTCAATTTACTCAAGGTATTAGAAAAGTGAAATCTGAAAACACCTCCAACAAGCACGAGTTCTTACTCAGAACTTTATTTCTGCTGCGTTGAAAACTATTCTTCGTATGCAATAAGAGAATCAATTTTGAGTTTTTCACTGATATGCACGGGATTGCCCAACTTATATCTTCTTTAGCATAAGAGGACTTCTCCTCCCCCTCCCCCCTCCCCGCTTTTGAATCTCCAACTTGCTGTACGTTTGCTCTGACACTCTGAATGACTTGAGACTTCAGGTTAAATTGTAAATGTTTTTTGTCTTGATGAGAGAGTAGGGGAGAACAGCTCAGCACCTTGGGCAGTATAATACCCCTCCCTCTTTTGTGGTACATTTTTTTCCTTTGTTCTATTTTTTCTTTTTAAATACTGATCAATTGTTGTCAGTTTCCCCTCAAATTAATTCAGCCTTTTCCTACATTATTAAATAGGTTTCAATGTTACATCTGTATTAACAAAACGAGATTTTACGGTGAACTTTTATTTTGTACCAAGGTGTTTCACCTGGTGTCTCGCACGGGTTGCATCAGCACTTTTATTGTAGTCAATTATTTAATCAATACACATTTTTGATTTTACTGGCTTTTGCCTGGCATAAAATTGACATATCACATGAATACAATTGGAATTTGATTGGAAAAAAAACCGACCAATTCATTTTGCAACCAGTTCAATCAAAATTATTTTTATCTGTAAATAACCAAACAATGCTGCTAATTTTAAAGAGGAAGCAAATGTGGTGTCTTGCTCCAATTGATATTTCCTTTGAAAAATTAAGTTGGAAGAAAGGAAAATGGTTTTGTCTCTCTTGTTAAAGGTTTAAAAATTGAATGATCTGCTTTGATACGAAATGCTTATAATAGTGCTGACTTAATGCATTACTTTGCTCTTGTACTCATAACGTTACTCTTTAAATTTCATTATTTTTTTCATTAATCTAGTGGGACATTAACATTTTGAAAACAACTTTCGTTTCCCATTAAGTAGAAAAAATCCATTAAGAGTAAAAGAAAATGAAAACTATTTTCATGCATAATAGTAAGTAAAATTATCATTCCAAACGAAAAACAAAAAGTAAGACACATTATGCTAAAATTGCGCAGGAAGATGTCTATACAACACCTAAACGAAAATGACAGCCAGAAGTAAATGTAATAAAAGCCAAATTAAAGAGAAATGTGAGCGGAACCGAAACAGGAACTTCATCAGATTCCCGTGCTGATAATGCCTGCGATTGTAGATAAAATAGCCTATATTATCGTTAAGCTTGAAAGTCTGGAGGAGACATTTGAGAAATCAAATTATTGCTTTGAAGATATGAAATGATCGTTGTAGGGCAATGTTGGGCAAAGTAAAATAGTTAAGTTAACTCACTTTTTTAAAAACGAATAAATTGGAAATTTGTTTTTGAAATTACGGTATACAAAGGGAAAATTATGTATTTTAGAAAAAAAAAACTGCACTGAAACTTTAGTTTAATTTTTAGAAGTAAACTTGTGCCTTCGAAAAAAGTGGAACATGTTCTCTTCTATTTTTTATGAGGCAAAGGGAAAAAATGAAATATTTTTCTAATAGAATAGTTTCTAGGTGATAATTAAAAATATTTTTGACCAAACGAACGATCAAACAAATGAATGAAAAAATGAATAGATAATGAAGCAATTAGCGAATAAATGAGTAAAATAATTATTCAATATATGAGGAAAAATAACTGAGTAAATAAAACAATGAATGAATATGAAAATAAGAAAATGAAAAAATAAATATATTAGTGAATTATTAAATGAAAGAATAAATTAGTTAATTAATAAAGGAATGCGTATGTGATCTAATAAATGATTGAATAAGTAAAAGGGTAAAAGAAATGAACTGTCACTTTGCCCCGCAACAACTAGGCTTATTGTGCAAGGCATGAAAAGTGCAAATAATCTTAATACTAAATAAATAAATATTGAACCGAATATTAGTAGGTCCGAATTAATGCTTAAAATGTTAATAACAAGACCTTTATCATTTCATAGTAATAAAAATAATTTTTCACTAAGTACAAATTATTACAATATGAGTATCAGTTTATGAAAATAGCTTGTATTGTCATACGCTTTAATCTTCAGAGATAATTTTTTTCCTGGCTTGACCACATGTGGTATTACATGGCTAATATATTATAGTCCGTGGAGTTTGAAAAAAATACTCAAAACATTTCACTTCCGGATACCAGTCTGAAATTTTGCACAATGCTTATGTACATATCTAAGAACAAAAATCCGCCGGGAGGTATTTGAACAGAGGTCATCAAAATGGCCGCCTTTTTAAGAAAAGTACATTCGTTTCACTGTTTAGAACTCTATTATGGATCTTAATATTGTGATATTAAAGTATATCATTTAAAAGCGCTTTAAAAGAGCTATTTAATAGTGATTGAATTTTTTTCCTATCACAAATAGTTTAAGAGTTATTACAATTAACGTCATCAAAATGGCTGCCTGGAAAGGTAAGTACATACGTTTAACTGCTTAGAACTACATTACTGATCTTTATATTGTAGTATTAATGTGTATCATCTGAAAGAGCTTTGAAAGAGCTATTTAACAAAGACTTATTTTTCCTCCGAAGACAAGTAGTTTTAGAGTTAATAAAATTTCCGTCATCAAAATGGCTATTGTGAAAAGGTGAAAAGTTTCGTTTAACTGCTCAAAATGCCATTAGAAATCATTCTTCCGTAAAAAAAATAGGTGAACTAAATAAAAGCTCTAAACTAAACTAGAAAAATATGCATTTGTCCCCCCCCCCTTAGTAAACAGTTTTAAAAATTTCACTGCAATAACGTAACAACATGGAGCGGGAGGGGCGGGGGAATCTCATTGAACTGTTCCGCTGCATCTAACCCGCAGTGAAACTTTTAATTAAAAATTCCTTACCGGATTAAATACACATATGTATTGTCCCATAATAATTCACTTCTCTTGCAAGTGCGAACGACTGCCGTCTAGCGGCAAAAATCATAACGACTACTCGATTTTTTCCCGCCAACATGCTATAACTTTGGATTGCAGTCTGTCTAGCTCGTTTCTTTCCAGTTCTGCCGTTCTCAGCAATAATTAATTCCATAGTGATATGTTTATTATTCAGATATAATTTTCAATAACTGAATATTTGACTGGTTAATGCTGTAGCAAATAATATCAAATGAAGGTGAGTCATATAATTCTATTACGGTTTGAAATCGATAACCTCGATTGTTTGTTCCATCTAGCATTAAAATTATCACATATAGCTTGTATTTATTCTTTTACGTCATTTTCAATAAGCAAAACGTAGGGGAAACCCGGGAAACGTGAATACCTTACGCTTTTCTTGATTATTGTCGTTTAGTTATAACTTTAGAAATTAAAACAAATGTTTATAATCAGTCTTCATTTAATGCACTTGCGTAATGCAATAACAGCTGTCCTTAATATTAATTACACTATTAGATATAAGGTCAGTTTTCAACAATGGCATGAATATCCACTTTGCCCAACACCCCGGGTAAAGTGGATTCGTTACTAGGCCAAAGCGAACAACAACATTATTTGTCATGAAACTGAACATTAAAAATAAAATAACCATCGAAAATTAAAGGAACATATCAAAAAAAAATTTTTTTGCTACAATGCTAATTATTGTAGTTATTGCAAACAAAGAAATTTAACTTGAAAATAAAATAAACGTAGAAAATAAAAGGAACACATTTAAAAAAACATTTTTGCTGTAGTGCTAATTGTTGTTGCATTACAATCAAAGAAACTGAACTTAAGAATAAAATAAGCATCGAAAATTAAAGGCTCATATTAAAAAGCATTTTTCTACAATACTAATTATTGCAGTAATTATTGTAACAAGCAAAGATTTTTTTTAAAAAAGTCAACATCCAAAATTTAGGAGCATATTAAAAAAAAAACATTTTTCTGCTACAATAATAATCATTGCAGTTATCACAAACAAAATCATTACCATTTTCGAATGCTGAACACTCTTTATGACACCACTCAATACAAATATGACATTGTATCCTGTTTTCTATTGGCTGATCAGCTTCTTCAATGAACATTTCATCACAAAAAATGCACCTTACATCATCAAATTTCTTTACTTCCTTCTTCTTATCATTCTCTTATGCAGTCCTATGTTTTGTAGTAGAGATTTTTGATTAGTCTTTATGGTACTTGGTCTTTTTAATAGTGTCCTGAGAAGGTTTATTTGAAACATCATCTAGTTACTTCATGAAAGTCTTTTTTGATTTTTCAAATTTTTGTCTTTGAATGTCTTTTACTGGAGTACTTGCCTGGAGTGTAGATCTCTGTAGTTTTTATTCACGTGTTGTTATTGGTTTTACAGGATGAGGAATAGGTAGTAAAACGGAAGGACTGTAGTAGTTCGTAGAACTTTCAGGTTTGAGTGAAGCGACGGGAACATCATTGCCGAGGACTTATTCTGCTGTTTCAGATCCCATGGGAGTATAAGGACGGTCTTCAATGGTAGTATTGCCTTGAGATCTTAATATTGAAGGACTTGCAGGTTCGAATGAAGTGACTTGTCACGACCGGGCAAAGTGAATATGGTATTCACTTTGCCCAATCCGCTTTGCCCTTCAGGTACATTTTTGAGGTTACTAAAA
Organism: Uloborus diversus; assembly: GCF_026930045.1. Taxonomy (NCBI): domain Eukaryota; kingdom Metazoa; phylum Arthropoda; class Arachnida; order Araneae; family Uloboridae; genus Uloborus; species Uloborus diversus. The sequence goes on from NC_072733.1 coordinate 67,128,564, forward strand.
ATTACTAGAAAACCAGAGCATCTAAACTCGTCATCTACGGATAGTTGAAAGCTACATAATCGTACATCAAATCCTACTCATAACAAAGAACATGTCACAAATAGTATTAAAGTTATAAAGGAAACACTAACCTCTGTAAACTAATATTTTTTTTCTCCAAAACATACTTTGTTCGCTCACTGGCGTTGTATTAGGTGAACTTGTCCCGACGTGTTTGCCGCACACGGAGCGGCAACAGGCGACCGTGGCTATGACAACGCGGCTGCCGACCAATTAACTATTTGGGAGTTATAGGCAAAATTCGCTTTGCCCGAGGTATCCACTTTAGCCGGGTTTCCCCTATTAAAAACTCGCAATATTTTTTAGAATAAATTTTTCTTCTTCATTTGTTCCATGTGACCTCAAAATACTAACATAGCTTGCAATCATTTCTCTAATGTGCTTTTGAAAAAGTAAAATATTTAATGAATTAAGTGTTTGTAATCTAGGTCCCATCTACGCGCCCTGCTAAAATCTATTTAGTGGGCTATGTCGAATGAGTATGGCGAAAATAAAAAGTTGGTCATGTTAGCTGGTCTCCACATAGAAATGGCTGTTTCATCTGCAATAGATACATGGCTTGAAGGAAGTGGATGAACTGAACTCCTAGTAGAAACTCATGTAACAACATCGGGAAGAGCAGAAGGAAAACTGAAAGTTTCGCATGTGAAGAGAAGTCGATACGCTCACGATTTTGCAGTAACCACTCTCTAAGTTCTGTTGGAGAAAGCGTATCAAAATCAAAAAGATATAGATGAAACATTTACAGCTTGGGTTAAGCGAAGATCAGAAGAATAGCCTCAGCTTAAGTACTGGAAGATCACCATGGAGCTAGAATGTGTACTTTTAAATCTGGTGCGCACTATTTGTCAAGGAAATTTCTCAGGTTTTACTGTCACTCTTGAGAACATATGTCCATAGATGTTTGCTCTTGATCATACAAATTATGCTCGATGGCCTTCCGTATTTCTGTTCAGTTACCAGAGATGCATCCAGCTATTTTCCAGGAGTTTCACACTGTTAAAAATTTCACTGAAAAAATGGTTAAATAACAGTTTATTTTATTGTCATTTTACCGTATTCAGCCTCAACAGTCAAATAACCATAAAAAAGATGATTTTCAAACCATTAATCGAAAGAAAAACAGAATTTTGCGAAAACGGTTATTTCACTGTAAAGTTGAGCCAAGCGGGTCGACTGACAGTCAATAGGAATTCAGCGCGCGCAACGCCATCTTATGCCGATCCGGAAATGGAAAAGCGTCGGTGATGATAGCAAGCATGGCGGCCTCTATTAGAAAGGTAAATACATTTTTCATTCATTAGATTTTTAGTTAGTTATTTGTTGTGTACTTAATGTTATCCCTACTATCACTTATTTTAAGCGCTAAAACGCACTTATATAAATGAGTGCCTCTGCACCTATTCTTTTTTTACTTTAGATTATACATACGTAAGCAATGTTCAATGTTGAATGCATTTACAGTAGTAAATTTGAAACTTTGACCCTTCCCTCTCTCTCAATTCCCAAGAGTTTATCATCCCTTCCGGGGAAAATACTGTTAAAGTTGCAAAAAACAATTATCTTTTAGGAATGTACCATATTTTGCCAAATACTGAATATTTGGCCAAGAAATACAATCGTATACGGTTGAAAATTGTCTCCCATATTGCATATAGTATGATATGTGTCGAATTTGGTTAGTTTGTCTGCAATTCTGCACAAATTTCAATTCCTATATATATTTGACAATCTACTCCTTCAGATGTATGATTTTACAGCGTACAATCGTGGTAATGTTATGTAAATAAATCTTGTAGGAAACCAAATGTTTCTGTACCACGACTATTATCAAACTTTGATCACTGTGATTAATTAAATTAGATTGCTTTTTAGCTGTATTTATTATAGTGTAAATCAACTTTTAGATATTTGAAGTATGAAAAATCAGTAATAAGCTGACTTTTCATATTTATAACTACTTAATATCATGATGTCTTTTTTTTTCTTTTTTTTAACTTTTTCTGTTTTATTTTTAAATGAGTAAGTAAGAGTAAGGTTAATGTAATGTGTCGTAATATTTAAGAAATAATGTCAGTTCTGCTTTATTAGGTAACGGACAAACTAAAACTCCCGCTTATACGAATTTAAAAAATCCTCCCAGAACCAAATACTTCCCCGTAGACGCAAGTGTTCGAGTTCGCAGCTTAATCGAATGATATTGTTTAGCTTTCCCAAATATTTTTACAGAGAGAATTTTTGAATAAATTAAGTAAGAACCAGGGTTTAAGCCGAGTTCAAAGTTGTTTTTAGCAAAAAAGCTAAAATGTGAAAAAAAGCTTTAGCGAAATACTAAAATGTCCAAAGTTAATGAATACCTTCCCGTAAGGTTAATTATTGGGGAAGGTATTTCTTTCTAAATGCCTCAATGCATTCCACCTGCAATTGCAATTTAAATTCCAAATTGAATTTGAAATTAAAAAAATGCCCTTCTAATATTTAAATTATTTTGATCGAGGAAAAATTAAATCTCAACATTTTGAATAATAATAATTAATAGAAATTGCTTATTTGTATAACTTTTATCAAAACTTCCGCATTTGAAATTTTTCTTCTGTCCTGTGAGATTTGAGATAGACAGGTTCAACTACCTTAACTCGTATAAAAAATGTGCGTTTGTTCACCAATTGTCATGTATTCAAATTTGTTTACTATTTGCTTGCCAAATACATTCAAATCCAAAATAAATTAAAAGGGACTTTTAAAATCAATTTGTTTTGGTCATAGTTCACCTTATCCAAATCAGTAGTGTTCTCATAGGGCATAACTCCATATACGCCATATATTTTTAAGACATGTAGCGTATATCCTCAAGCTTCAAAAATTTTCATATTATAACATATTATTTATATAATCGCTTACTCATATTTTGTGTAATGGATTACTGGGAGTATACCCTCAGAAAAACTGGTAGGTACATCACCGATCCAAATAACAATCAACAGCAAGCAGAAGAGCAATTACGTCTAAATGTATTTCATTTTAGCAGTAATTGCTTTTAAGCATGTTCAAATTACGAGGCTCTGTCGTTTTTAAGTAATAGGCCGAACAGAATATTCGGCTTGTCTGCAGGCAGGGCCGCAAAGAGTTAAAGGGGGTCCCCTTGTCAGTTTGGTTGATGGGCCCCCATTCCCCCATAATTTATTAGAAAGTAAGTGTAAAAAACTAAATACTTATAATTAATGTCCTATAATTTTCAAAATCTTATTCTGACTCCGAGCAATACCATGAGAGCTGTGTATGCACAGTTAAAAAGGAATGATTAAAAATCAGTTTTGCTACCTAATTTTTCTTTTGTATTTGTATAACAAACAGATGAAGCATTTTAAAATTATGAAAAAATATGCCTATGTTTTTAATCCTTATGTGACTTACTAGTGTTTTTCTTTTCACCTAATAGTAAGATCTGGAGAATTTGTGGACAGTTGACGGCATTGCGGTCAACATATCAATTAGAATTGACAGTTACAGATACTTATTTGCAAACTTTAAGAGGTACTAAGTATTTTCATTTTTGATTTATTTTTTGTTTCCAAATAGTCGATTTCTGGATATCTGTTTGACAATCGTGTAAATGCCTAAAAATTTACTATTATTAATCCTTGAATTAAAATATTAAAAAGTTAATATCCAAGTGTTTCTTTGTAATATATTATTAATCACCTATTTAATTAATTTTTGAAATTATATATTTTTAAACACTTAATATTACAAAGTTTTTTCTGGTTACTCTTTCATATTTAAATGAGTTTGATAGTAGGGTTGATGTAATGTGCCGTAAAATTTAAGCAAAATTGAAAAGCAGCAAAATTTTAATTTAACATCTGAGGCTTTTCTATTACAGGAAAATTACTTTGAATTTGATAATAGTAGTTAGGCTATGGTTTTTGACTGCTGTAACTTTCCTGCATTCCATAAAGAAAGATGTGTTTGTTTACCAATTGTCAGATATTTACATTTATTTGCTATTTGATAGTAGAATACTAAAATAATTAGCCGAATCAAATATCTGGTTTATCTGCTGAATAGGCAGTATACTGAGTATCAACTGAATACAGTAAAATGTTATTTTAACATTTTTATGAACACTTAATATTATGAGTTATTTTTCTGGTTATTGTTTTGTTTTTAAGTTATTTAGTAATTTTCAGTAAGTTACTGCCCTAGAGCCAGACTAAGGCAGAAATACATAAAATACACCACCAGCTCAGTCATTCCATTCGAGGACTGCAGTTTCGTGCTTATTAGCACTCATGAGCCCGGATTAGGAAGAGACTGCGCTGGAGGTGGAAAACAACTTAAGGGAGCCTAGAGTGCCAAACGAACTGGTAGCTCATATAGAAGAAGTGTTTGACACTCTTGACTTCTTTAAGAGGTTTTCCACCACCAGCTCGGTCACTTCCTATTCCGGGCTGAAGAGTGCTAATCAGCACGAAACTGCAGTCCTCGAATGGAATGACTGAGCTAGCGGTGTATTTTATAGATTTAGTAATAGAGTAAGGTTCAGGGGGAGGGGAGAGAGAAACACCTGTTAGCCTGAGCATGAAGGGTGCCCGAGATTTTTAAAATGAGGGATGAAATAAATGTTGGGACATAGGGGTAAACAATATTTAGGAGGGCCAGTAAAAATCATTTGTGACGAGCCCCAAAATTTCTGGGCGCGTCCTTGGTAAGGTTAATGAGGTGTGTAATAAGATTTAAGAAAAATTGAAAAAGCAACACAACTTCATCTAAGTATTTTTTCTTGCATTAAAATTACTTTCAATGTGATAATACTACTATTAATAAGAATTTGCATGCTATAGTTTTCATTTGTTGTTTCAAAAAAATATATTTTTGGTCTCCTGTCAAATATTAAATTTTTTCAATATTCCGTTGCTGAATATTAAAGTATTCGACCAAACTGAATATTCGGTGTATCCGTAATTTGAATTATGTCTGTGACAAAGCAAATTTAACTCTAACCAGGAGTTTGCAATATTTTTTTTTCTCATTAAAAAGTTTAACAGTTATTTTTACATTAAAAAAAAAAATCATTCAAGGTAAAACTAAAAATAATTCTTCAATTGAATAGGCTAACTCTTTAGGATATTATATAAATCTAATATCATAAATCTAATAACATTCCATCAAAAGTAGCAATTTTTTTTTCTATAGTGATTAATGTTACTTTTATATATTGTTGCGAATAATGCCAAAAAAATTGAATATGTAAAATTAGTTTTAAAATTCATGACCCAAGTTTTAAAACCTTTTGAAAAAAGTTGGAGCATTGTTCAAAAGTTGTTTTCAAAAATGTCGGGGGGGGGGGGGGGGAGAGAGAGCTTTTTTCAATGGCTTAAAAAGTCTTGGTAACAAAGTTGTGGGTCTGAAATGAAATTAGTTTATAAATTATCCGAGATTTTTCTTTCTTTGTCATTTGAAGTTATTGGGCATTTTATAGAATATCCTAGTGAACTGTTAAAAGAGGAATGAATGGTGTCAGTTTCAGTTGTATACTCTTCAAAAAAACGACAAAAAAGGTTGTCGGAAGGTTAGTACAGTGAAACCTTCCTTAACGGACACTCCCGAATAACGGACACCTCTAATTAACGGACATTTTTGCAAGTCCCAGTCCCTCAATATAGGCCATTCCATGTAATTCACTCTGAATAACGGACAGTTATTTCACAAAAAATTTCCCTTGCGATTGCAGCACTTCCGTTTTTTCTTTTTCTTTTCACAGAATATCTTAGTAACTGCTTGCCTTACAAAGCTTTTCATCCTCCACTAACTGATATTCCCCCCCCCCCCGTCATTTCCTTATTACTGTTTCTTGGAATTAAGAGGGTGGTAATGGACAGAAGCAGCTATTGGGGCTTAAAAGTTGGGGGCAGAAAAAAATAAAAAAAGAACTAAAAGACATGGTACTTTTTGCGAGCAGCAAAAAATGAAAAAGAAAAAAAAAGTCATAATATTGTTACGGCTAGTTTTGAGAGTATTGAAACAGATAAGTGAAAACTGATGTCAGTCGAACAATTAACGTATGTTTTTCTTAAGATTTTAATGAATTTTGTACACAATAACTATTCAAAAGTTAAGATAAAAAAGGGGAAACTGGGTGCTTTTTCTAACTGGGGATCTCTGGAGATGCAATTGAGCAGACCGGCGCCGGTAGTAGTCGGCTTTATGGCGCCGTGGTTTCGTTGGGTTGTTTAATTTTTAGATATGAAAAAGATTTGCCCATATTCAAGGTCATATTGCCAACTGTCAATCATGCAATAGTGATACTCCAGATAAAATAAATAAATTAACCATAAAAAGTAGAGAATTTTCGGAAGCACTGAAATACAGTAAAGAATTGAAAAACTTTTCCTGAGCAAAGGGGACACTGAAAGACTTGCTAAGGTAAATGATTTAAATATTTATATTAAGAAACAGGCTTGTAATGCAAAAACAAGATGTCAAACTGTTTTAACTGATTACTTAATTGATTAAATACTTTTTAAGACAAGTGTGTGCTGTCAGTATACCTTTATTAAGAAAAGACAGATTAATTACTCTTGACGTAAAATGTAGTAAACCTTTCGCAATTGTTTCGATTGTGTTCTACAAAGGAAACAACAGCCCATTTTGAAAAAGGTAAATTAAGTAGTTCCTCCTGATAGCGGACACCTCCCAATAACGGACAAAACTTCTGGTCCCTTGACTATCCGCTATTCGGAGGTTTCACTGTATTTAAGTTTCACAAAGTGGGGGCTTTATTTTTTTAGCAGAATAAAAGATCTGTGTATATGATTCTTTATTTATTTATTTATTTTTTTGATGAATAGTTCAGAGGATATTTTATTAATTTTTATTTATTCTATTTAATATTTTTCCAATTTTTAAAATTATTTTTTGTAAGCAAGGTGAAAAATAAAGTCTGAGACTTTATTATTTTTCTCAGAAAAGAAGTGCATAGCAAACTTTTTTTTGTGTATACAGTTGAACTCTGTTAATATGAAGTATCAAAAAGCTATGAATTCGTTTGTATTAGCAGTTATTCGTAACTACTGTGAATGAGTGATTCTGTGGGGGAAACAAAAAACACGAAGAAATGCTGCTCTACATTAAAAAAATATTGCTGCACAAATTGTACATTTAGCACATTCATTTATAAGAAATAAGATATTTATTTCTGAATGTATTTGGAAAATATTAAAAAAGGAAGATGATATCGAAAATCACGGAATAGGCTGTAATCCACAATGGAAGGCGAAAAAATTTATCTCCGAATAAATTGAAATATCCGCGGCTCAACAAATGTACGGACTGTATTTTCTATGCAAAATAATCTATATTTTCATCTCGATACACAATGGGACTTCTACTGCCAAACGAAGTGATGAATAATTTCTAAAAAAAGGATACTACAGTATTCAACCACAAACATTTTTAGTAAGAGGTCAGGAATTTTTGTTCGTCTTAGCCGAGACTTGCAATTCAATGTACGCATTATGCGTGAAATTTTCATTGTAATTAGATAGCGAACCAAACTTAACGAACAAAACGTTCGTTTTAGCCGTGATTTCATAATTAAGAGAGTTCAACTGTACATATAATGAATGTACTTTATTTGATGATCTTTAATGTGCTACTACCAGGGTTCGCCGATATATATCAGGATATATATCCGATATTTAAATGCAACTGAACTTTTTAATAGTGCCTCAGAAAAAGAGATAATCAGTTCAAAATTATATTACAAAGTAATAAAGTTCTACAATAATTTGAAGTTATTATAGTTTTAATATATATTTACTGTTAAAAGTAAAATTTTTTACCTTTGAGAATTTGTTTTCATTTAAATTTATTGTTTTATTTGACATGTGTAGTGCTGCAGATGTATTTTAACTTGTAAGTTATGTCTTAAGAAAGCATATTTAATTTGCTACGTTCTTCCTAACGAACCAGTATGTTCTATTGTGTATTGAGGTAAATATTGGAAAAGATGAAAAGTGATTTTGCTGTTGCATTTAATTTAATGTTAACAGAAACTGATTTTGCAGTTTCAGAATACCATAATATTAGGCTTGTGTTTTACATGGCTAATTTTATTCTATGTTTCAGGTGCTTTGTGGAAATAAATCCAATGCCTGGGTCCAAGACATAAAAGATGACTTTTATTATTTGTAAATGTTGCGATTTGTAATACATTTGTTATGTTATATATATGTATTTGTAAATTACTTTGTATTGCTCAAATTCTAAAATAAACAAGATCTCCACTTAAGGTTTCTTATTTTTTCTGTGTTTAAAATATTTTCAATAATAGAGAGCTCTGATTAAATTGTCATTTGGAGGTCAAACTCAGTACCAGCAAATTTTGCATTTTTGTCATCTATTGTACTTCAGTTATTTTGTACAAGCTTGCTTATTTGGTTAGAAAAAAAATAAAGCTCGAGTAAAATGTAAAATTTCAGCATTTCCCTAATGCTGGTATGGAAATCCAAAACTTATTTTTTCACATAGCTCAAAAAATCATTTTTGCAGGTATACGTTCCCCCATAGTAGTACATTCAAATGCATATGCAATTGCAGATTCTTGCTTTTTTTTTTCATGTTAGTGCACTTGAATGCATAAATGTTTATTGCTGGGTTTTTTACTTGATTTTAGGTCCTTTTTTATCTTTGAAAAATTTTTTAAAAAGTAATTTTTGTTTCGCTATGTCTCATAGAAGCCGACCTTGAAGAACCATTGCTTACCATTTTTTGTGTGAATGATTGGTTAAATATGTATCTCCTTATAAAAAATGAAAGATCCAATCGTTTTGGTTCAAAAGTGACTAGTTTACTGTGAATTTTTAAAAATATTGCATGTTTTTTCATTTTTGTTGCATATTTTGGTATTTCAGTGCATATTTCAAACACTTTTTAGTGAATATAACCACAGCTCTAATTATACATTAAAAAATAATGATAATAAATCTTGTACATTGTGTAACAACATGTAAGTACTGTGTAGTGTATCTATTGGGTTTTTACTTATTGATTTAAAAAAAAATGAAGTCAATTAAAATATTCTCTTTATTAATGCCTTTATTTTTAATATTCCGTTACTGTTACAGTTGAAATGGAAAGCCTTAATTCTAAAAGGAAACTCTCTCTCTCTTGAATTAATTTCTTACCTGTATTTATAATTTATGGACTAAAAAGATCCATTCATTTAATTAACATACTATAAAACCTGACCAAATGGGTTAAATTACTGTGAATACTAGTAATTAGGTGCCTATGCACATTTTAAATGGTTACAAAAAGTGTTTCATTAAGAGTTTTTCCACGTGCTAATCGTATATGGTTACAATACCGTAAAGTGGTATAATTACGGTATATAAACATACTAGTCCTATAAGGTAACAAAACCGTAAAATGTTACGTTTTGGTATCTTTACGGTTTTTTTGACGTACTAGTGGAATATGGTTACAAAACCGTAAAATGTTGTATTTACGGTTTTTCACCGTAGTAGTGGAATATGGTTACAAAACCGTAAATTGTTGTATTTACGGTTTTTCACCGTACTAGCTGTATACGGTTAGAAACCGTAAAATTACATGTTTACGGTTTTTTAACCATTTTAGTTGAAAACGGTTTTGAACCCGTAAATGTGAAGTATCAACCCTAACCGTAAACTTTACGGTTAATCAGACGGACACACTGCTGCCGGTTATTTCACCGTAATTTTATGATGAAATTTCTAACAGTGCATAGGGAAATATATCTGACTTCAAAACTGAGAGGAAATTTTCCAGGATGGCACACGACCATTTGCATGAACAAAACAACAAATTAATTTAAAAATCATCAACTAAACTATCCCATTTAAGTCATATGAGGCTTCGTTAATACAATGGATCGTTGCTGGACCGGAAGTTGTGCGCATGATTGGAGAGTTTGAAGAAAATCAAAGTCTGAAGTCTGACGTCACTACTGAAAAGCTAGATACTAGATACATGAAGACACTAGAAGCTTTTGTATTCGATATGAAACTCATGTTTACAGCCTTGTTGAAACAATTAAAGAACACGGGAATCCTTTCGTAGATGACGATTTAACTGCAGTAAACAGCAGCAAAATTATTCTCTCGGAAGAAAGTGCCATTTCTGTGATGTCAGCTCAAGTCAATTCAATACATTTGTAGAAGATCGCTTAGTGTTAAGAAAATTATCCATACATGATGTTATTAAAAGAAACAATCTCCTCATGATGAGCAGAAAATATTTCTGTTCAGTCCAAAGACAAGCAAAACATTGTTGATTTGAGGAGGGCATCACTTTTTTTGCTAAAAGCTATATGTTGCCGGCCAAGCAACTCAAATGGATGTAAAATAATTTTTCTCCATGAAAACAGCTCGTGTCCACTTTCTATATCCAACCTTAGCAAATTTAGAAAACTAAGAAAAACGGCCAACGTAGTTTCTTGTATCGTCCAATCTACTAGACTGGTTTTGACGGCTATTCCGGAACCAAATTGTTCATTGATGGGGCTGCACTGATTCACATGCTTTTTCCTCAGTCTACTCAACCTGTCCAACAATACTGCGATCAGATTTTGAAGCCGTACATATTAATGAGACTAAAAAGCATTCATAGGATAGATTTAGTTTTTGACCGGTATTCAAAAGAAGTTTGAACAGCGACACGAGACAATCGAGAGAATCTGGACCAAGAATAAGTATTAAATCCAATGTTTTGATACCAAAGTCATTCACTAAATTTCTTGCGAAAGATAAAAATAAAGAGAAGCTTTTCGAATTTCTGGCAGAAAATCTCATGAAGATGGATCTACCAGATGTGAAGCAGGTTGTATGCACCTACAAAGACACTGTAATTGCTTCAGTCAAGAACAATTTTGAAACCATGTCTCCTGTATCCCACGAAGAAGCCGATGCGATGCTATTCCTTTATATGCAGCATGCAATATAATACTCGGGTCATGCTAAGATCACCGTGAAAATTGTTGTTGGGGATGATGTAGTGATTGCTATGTTTCGAGTTCCGAAACTGCAAGAGCTATGGGTGGAGTATGGAAGTGGAGAATATCAGCGGTATCTTTCCATCCATGTTTTGCACCGTAAAGTTCCACAAGATGTACCAGATCTTTTGCCTTTTTTCCATGCCGTTACATGAGTTGATCCGGTGTCTAGTTTTGCCAGCATTGGTAAAACTAGGTACTGCATGGAAAATGTCAATGGCGTTTAGAGACGTTGACAAAGTTTTTTTTTTTTGTACTATACTAAAGTACCCGAAAGCATCAGTGAAGACAATAAGCATTTCCTACTTATTCAGCGCTTGGTCGTCCTGACATATCATTCATCAAGCTCAGTGGAAACCGTAAATGCGGCTAGGAGAATTTTCTCCACCCAGCAAAACAGACCAGTTGAATGTATTCCACGATCTAGCAACGTTCTTCTGCATGACCTAAAGAGAGCAATGTTGCAGTGTTCACTATGGACAAAATGTCTTCAGCAAAATTTTCAGGTCTTGGATCCATGTCAGTGGGGATGGAAAAAAATTGGTGAAGAGTTGGATCCTCTTTGGTATGCACACCCCGAAATAACAATTGAGAAATTACAGGAACTTATATCATGCAAGTGCAAAGAGATGTCTACACGCTGTCGATGCGTCAGATCAGGTCTGAATTGTACACTTCTTTGTAGGTGTGAGGGTCAGTGTAATACGTAAAACGTTCCTTAAAAAAACTTATTAAAGGTTTCATTATATCAGGTACTTTTTCTTTGTATTAAAACGTGTAATTTTCATCTATTTCTTTTAAATGTTTAAAATGTAAGCATGTTTAACAAAATTGTTTTATTATACGCTAGCATTAATAGTTAAGTCCTCGATCGATTTGGGGTGGTGACTTTAATTATTTCTGTATTTTAACTTCCCTTTCATTCAGTATACAGGTAAAATACTGACAAAAGGTGTTAAAACATGAAGAACAAATTTAAATTTAATGAAACTGGAAAGGTTCTTTTATAATGCAGGTATAACAATAAAAATTTTACTCCAATATCGGCGAATACAGGAAAGTCATTGTTTGCCTATCAATTTTCACGTTGATACTGTAATAATTATTAAACTATTTGTCTTCTTTACTAATAATAAAGCTCGAAGTTTGTCTAGATATCTGTCGGGGTGTCTGTCCGGATGTCTCTCCGTGACGCGCAAAGCGTCTAAACCGTTCGGCCTATTTTCACGAAATTTGGCACAGAATTAGTTTGTAGCAGTGGGGTGGGCACCTCGAAGCGATTTTTCGAAAATTCGATTTTATTCTTTTTCTATTTCAATTTTAAGGACATATTACCGCGCAAATTATCATAACGTGGACGAGTAAATTACCAAATAATCATAACGTGGAACTGTAACACAAAAAAAAATTGTTGAGAAGGCCAGGGCCCACCCAGGGCTGTCTTGCAACTGAGGAAGGAAGGAAGGAAGGAAGGAACCATAAAATGGCCGAGCAAATTAACATAGCAAATTGGCGAAAAATTCATCATTCATTGCAGATACAGGCGAATCAAATGACCTTTTAATTTTTTTACTGCGAGCAAAGCCGTGCGGGTACCGCTAGTATAAAATTAAACTAAGCACTGTTGAAGAGCTTTTTTAAACGGCTTTCAGATAATGTATTTGAATTTTACAAAATTATGACCTATTATGTAGTTTTAAGCAGTTAAACCAACGTACTAACCGATACATGGCGGCCATTTTGATAAAGTCACCACAGGGGGGTTTTGACCTCAAATCAATTGCCTCCCGGCGTTTTTTCGCTCACTTATATGAACATAAGTGCTGTACAAAATTTCATACTGGTATCCGGAAGTGAAATGTTTTTGCACAAACTCCACCGACTATTACCGAATAGGTGGCGCTAAAAACAGGGTAGATATTTCACAATTTTACTTTGCCCCACAATCCCCTATATGTGTGATTCAGAAAAGTTCAATGAATTTTTGAAGCAAAATATAATTAATTAAAATAATTATACGTTATTCCAAACCGTTATATTGTATTATTATTTTATGCTGTTATTGTATACATGCTATCAAAAACGACAAGAACATATTATAAGTCATAATTACATGTTATTTCAAAAAAATTCATTGAGTCAACTCTAGATTATTTCTCAACTTGGAAGCCAAATGTTAATAGTATAATAAATAAACTTTGTTGTAGTTTTAAGTAGTTTAACAAGGGAAAAAAATCTTAAGGGTAGATTATACATAAATGTAGTTGCTATTTACCAACCGAAAACCACCGGTACTAATTCGTAAAGAAAATACTTTCGCTTCAGAGCAAAATAATCTTTTAAGGCTGAGCTCAGATAGAATAAAAATTTAGAAAAATGGCACCTCTTAGCGTGCTCCAGAACATAACATCTGATTATTACAATCAGCTTATACGTTATTTTTTGTTTTATAGTTGCTTTAACGCATAGGTTTAATGGAAAGTCATTAAAAAATTAGTTGGTAAGTATTTAAAAATTTTTCAATACTTTAACATTTTTAGTATATTTGCTTTTATTTTAAACTAGCTGCGTCGCCCGGCTTTTCACGGTCTACCTCGGAAATAAAAGTCATGTCAAGTGACGCGTGTTCAACAATCAGGCTTGAGAAATAATTAAAAAAAAAAAAAATCTAAAATTTCCCGACAAATCGCGGAAAAATAACCAAAAAGGAAAAAATCCCCCGATTACAGGAAAAGCCTCAAAACAAGATCAAGAATTTTATTTGTTCACAGTCGATAAAAAAATGCCAACAGATATTTTCTTCTTAATGATTTTATTCACGCTAATTTAAATTGAGTTTGACAAATTTCCGATTTAATAATGATGTTCCTAAACTTATAAAAAGCTTATAACTTTTCTTCTGGTGATTTGACAGCCTTGGTGGTTTTGAAATCCGAGGCAAGAAAATATACTTCAGGGGTATTTTTCGTGGGCTTTCGAATGAAACTAAAATCAAAACAATCATATTATTATTTCGAATAGAAAGAGCCATTTAATGCCATTTTCTGGTAATAAAATTACAATTCAAACTGTTCGGTACTTTTTTTGGCGTTCGAAAACCCTCCTTACGATTCTTCTCAGGTGTTCAAGTACCTCCCTGCCAAATTTGTTCGAGATCTGACGTAAACTGTGGACTTGTATAAAGAACATACATACGTACATATATATTCTTTGTTTTATTTATATAAATGATAAATTTAATAGAGAATTACTTAATTGGTTCATAAAAAAAATCATGGAAAACTATGGGGAGAATTGCATTCATAAAATGTTTTAAACTTACAAATTTAACACTTAGTATCCTTAAAATAAATTAAGATGTTTCATAAACTTTTGCCAGTTTAACAAAAATACATATCTTGCCTTTCTAAAAAATGCCAAACTGTACCCTTTGTGAAAAGTAGAAAATTTGAAAAGTTTGGAGTGCAAAACCACTTTTTTTGAAAGTGGGCCACATTTTTTTTCTTTCGCTTTTATTTTAAACACAAATGCAAACCAGAATATTAAATATTCGGCATAAGAACAACTATAAAATATTTTTCTCTTTTTAAAACGAATTTACATTGAAAAATGTGATTCCTCTTAACTATTCTATAATGCCTCGAGTTCCGTTTCATTTCACAAGTCCACTTGTTGCTATGGTTAAAATATTTTATCAGTATTTTTTCCGTTTACTTCGTTGCTTCCAAAAGCTTTTACTGAAAGAATCCATCTAGGCATTAAAGAACGATTCAGAATTCTTTAAACGTTTATTTCTATTCAGAACATCTGCTGGTGAAAGTTTCCTTTCAATTGTTTTAAATGTAGTCAGGTACTTCTGAAATGTATCGGAACATCTGCGAAAAAATAAAAGTAAGTTTGTCTTAAAGCATATTGATTTTGTTCTTACAGTAACAGGACAATATTTATTGCGAATGAGACACTTTAATTGTTTTTAGCTGTGTCTATAATCGATATACAGAGATTTGCAATTGAGATTATAGTTGTCATTGTAATCTGAAATCCATTTCCAATCAGATGCAGTGAATGAACACCCCGCAGTGAATCAGCAACTACAGTGAAATCCCGTTACAACGAACTTCGGGGGACCGCATATTTTGTTCGTTGTAACGGGAATTTCGTTGTAACGGAATTCAAACTCAAACTAAGTAGAGGCAATGAAATCGGGACTGAAAATTTATTTCTTTGAAACGGATATTTAATCGTATTGGTATTCGTTGTAACGGGACTTCACTGTAGTAATTTTTTAAAATAATGTTTCAGAAGTCTTTTCTTGGATGAATCAGTAGTAGTAACTTCTTTGCATAAGGGAGACAGGGTATACACTCAAACTTGCTTTTTTTTTTGTGCGGTATATCATAAATTCAATCATATTAGGACTCAATTGAAGTTTTTAATAAAACGGTCAACATTATTTATAAAACGAACGGTTTTCTATGCAGTCCCTATCCACCACACAAAAACAGGTTTGAGTTTAGTTGATACACATTTTTTATTTTGATTTTTCTGATTTTTGTTACTAATGTTCCACACCAAAATAAAATTTCACGCAATACTATTACTATCTTCTTATCAAATGATTTCAGCACTTTTGCTGACATAATTTATTTCGAATTAAAAAAAAAATATATATATATATATCAACTATATCCATCGTGGTCAAGTTGATACACAAATCAACAAGCTGTTATGCTGACATAATAAGCAACGAAAGGAAGTTTCTGAGAGTTGTTTTTAATGAACTCTCTTACAAAATATTTCAAGTTTTAATGCTAAATAGAAGATAAAAGTAAATTTGATTTACAGATCAGACACACATAAGTAAGGTCATTTTCTCTGAAACACGCTCTTCCAAATATTTCAAAAGAAATATTCTTCATTACTGTATTTTGCTCATTTCTAAGCATTTCTGGAAAAACAAAAAGGCACTCAAAATTTGTGAGTTGAATAATTACACGATATCAACCTGACCCAAGTTAGATGCATCAGCTTTACCCAAACGAAGTATAACATTAACTAAAAAACGATGGAATAACAACTTCGATTATAAGCAACTCCTATTAGGTAAGACTACACGTCCTATTCAAGGAATACAGTAGTATCTTACTAAGTATGATAAAACTACTTTAACACCCTGTACGACAGATGAACGCAAACCATAAAAATGTACTTTTATGCACGAAAGTTTTTTTTTTTGACTCGTAACTCTCAAACAAGAAAAGACAGATTCTCTACTGCATATACGTAGTATAAGTCGATTGCTTCTTTTTAGATACAACGTTCTCCTGATGCATAGTTCTGCTGGCTACATACCCACTAAAAAGTTAAAGCCTTTACAGTTGGATCTTGACTTACGCGGCGGATGCGTTCCAAGACTCCTCGGGTAGGTCGAAATTTCGCGTTGTGGAAAAGGGAATGTATATGATTTTTTTTATTAACATACCCAATCATTTTAGACATTTTTAAACACCTTTCAAACTGCTTTAGACCATTTTTAAGTTAATAGATATATTACAGTTTTTTACATAAAGAGCTGGATTTTTACTGTATTAAAAAAAAAATCTGCATTATTAAACATAAGATACTGTTACGATGTATAAAATCAATGATGAATGAGAAAAAGAGAGAGACAGACAGACAGAGACATAAAATAAAACTGTACCGTACGTACAGTATGTAGTAATAATCAAACACTGCACTGTAATAATAGCACTCTACAGTAAATAAAATTATAGTTTCATTTATAACTTAAAAGTTGAAGATTTATGCTGCGCAATCAGATCGTTATTCTAATATATTTTTAAATACAATAGCTTCTCATTTAGTTTTATAACTTTTCCGTCTATGGTAACACCCCTCTTTCATGGTCTCTAACCCACAATACAAAATCAGCTTCCAATTTCATACTGTTTGCATTTTGCTTAGGCACTACACCAATATCGTTTATATGAAAAACTATGTTCTGAATTTATACGGATTGCCTTTTCTTGACTTTTAACGTGCGGAAGATCCACTCATACCTAATTTTTGTACTACCTTCGATGCTTTTTTTAGTTGTTCAAGCGTATCAAGAATCTTTACATTTTCTTAAATTGTCGCAAACTTCCGCTTTTTGTTTCCATCTTAACAAACTTTAAATGAAACAGCATGCCTAGCTGCCACAATATTTCATCGCCTTTCATATTTAGAAGAAATAAATGAGACATGTCGAGTGGTTTTATATATATATACACCCTAACAAAGCTATATTTCAATTAAACAAGTGCGGTTTGTAGAAACTTGCTCAGCCATTGATGCTAAAAGGATAAAAGTACTCTCACGAAGTCAATATTTAATAGGGTCTGGTGGGGTAAAGTGGTCATAAAATCGTAGGTTTTCAACTTTGGTGGGTAATAAATACAACAAATTATTTAAACACTTCAACTTTTTTGTTGTTATTTTACATTGCATTATTAAAGAACACAGTACATTGAAGTTTAGAAGAAAAAAAAATGATTTAATTAGTTTTATAACACTTTTTTTTTCCTTTGTATTTATGACCACTTTACCCCATGGGATGGGGGAAAGTGGTCATAGCATGGGGGAAAGTGGTCATAGTTAAAAATAAATGCAAAACCATATTAAATAACCCTAATATTTGTATATTTCAGTTATTTTTATGGTTACAAGTATATGCACTAATATTTGTGTGTATACACGAGTATATCGTGTAAACATGAGTAAACACGTTCATATATGAGTAGATACATGTATACATCAGATACATGCAACCACGTGCCTACTTAAGTATATACGTGTATACACGAGTATGTAAGCATGTATACGTGATTACCTAAAGGAATGTTGACGAGTCTACACGAGTATATATGTGTCATGTTTATATACGTGTCACGTGTATATATGCGTATAAACGAATGTCATATGCATGTATGCACTTGCATCTCGAGTATTCGTGCATACCTGAGTATATATGTGTATAGTAGACGTATATACGCATATATGTACAAGTGTACATGTGGATACATACATAATTGTACATAAATGTATGTACGAGTATACACGAGTTAATTCGTGGATGCGTGTTTGTACATGTCTACTAACGTATATACATGTATATGTGGAAGCACGAGTATATAAGTATGTATACGTGTAAACACAATTATACACCTTAAAAGACGTATATACTTACATTTACGTGTATACACCAGTACATGTATGTATACACGAGAAAATACGCTTATATACATGTATGCCAACAGAGTGAATCCAAGTTCTTGAGCAAAAATCTAAGGGGTGTGAGGGGGGAGGATAAAAAGCAAAGAATAATAAGGAGCTCATGGTCGCTGACGCGCTACATGCACACAAAGTCAGAAACTGATGAACGCAAAACAGGTCACAAACTTTTTACACAAAGATGATTTTACTAAAAGTTTTTGTTTTTAAGAAATATTTAGAGCATTTGTTAAAAGTTAAGGCCCGTAGTAGTTCTAATACACGCAACGCGACAAAGGCGCAGCGACGGATGAAAGTTTTTCAAAAGTCTCGTTATTAAAACAGAGAGTGCTTTGTGATTGCAACGCATGTATTACAGCTGCAGGCCGCAAATTTCTTCAATCGCTTTAAAACTTTCTTACGACCTAAAATGTTGTGTAAAATTGTCTTAGTGTAACAAATTTGTGACCTGTTTTGCATCCATCAGTCTTTGGCTTTGCATGCATGTAGCGCGTCAGCATTGTGTTTATGACCATACGTTCCTTATGATTCTTGCTTCTTATCCTCCCTCTAAAACCTTTTAAAAAATTTCCTAAGAGTTTAAACTCACCCTGTATATTTGTATATCATATGTTTGTATGTAAGTATCTACTCGAGTATGTACGTGTATATACGTGTCTAACTGAGTATATAAGTTTTCGTATACATACGAGTAAAAGCAAGTATATACGTGTATAGTCGAATGTATGTCTGCATAGACAAAAAATACCCATATCGCAGATACCCATATAAGTATTTACTGGTGCATTTATGTGAATACGTTTATATACGCGCCTACACGAGTATATGCGTATGCATACGTATATACTCGTATATTTAACCCCATTTACTGTAAGAACAATACATATTAAGTGAAATTAATATTTAATTTATATCTGCCTTATACTTTAAGATTCAGTGACATTAGAAGAACAATATTCGTTAAGCCTAATATTATGACCACTTTACCCCATCTTACTGAAATTGTTCTAAAAAATTACCTAAAATATATTCAACTAACAGCTAATGAGCAAGCAATCTTAAGACATGTAGGAAGCTTCCTGTGCTGTCAATCTGTTCATAATTCTAACAAACAAAATTTCCCAAAGAAGTTAAAAGAGGTGTTTAGATTTTTAAAATTTTCATATTTACACAAAATATTTTTTTTTGCCAAATATAATTTTGCCAGTTCTGAAATTTTGTATTCAAAATGTAGTTTCTAACTCCCCGAACCAAAAATAAAATTTTCACATTCATTCGAACATTTATTTCCAAGCTATAGTCATTTATTTGACGTATGACCACTTTACCCCATTGACCACTTTCCCCCACCAGACCCTAGTCAATAACGAAGCCGAAATTTAGTACCACGATTCCTTACCAAATATTTTCGCGTTACGAGCGAGAAATTCGCTTTACACTGTAAAAAAAATCCGAAACGTTACTGGTTATTTCCGTGGAACGTTTCGTAATTTCAGAGGTTTTCACTTATTTCCCCAAAAAATCAAGTATCTTCGCAAAAAAGTTTCCTGAATTCCTAAAAGATGCACGAATGCAGACCTTGCACTGATGTGAAAAATATTTTTTGCTACCAGTTTAAATATTGATGGAGCATGTTTATTAAGTGTATCGGCTTTAGTTTGTTGATGGCTCGTCCAGATTGACTAAGCTTCCAATGGGAGCAAATAAATCACTGGGTAGCTACAGTTTTGCGTGGCAGGAATTGCAGGCAAGGAATATGCTTGGTTCTTGCTTGCAATTTTCCCGTAGCTTGGCCGTGGTTGCTCTAATATTTCTGGAGCTTTCTTGGTAAATCAGGAAGGTTCTAATCAAATAAATTTAACCTACTTAATTTTTCTAGAAGGTTCACGACTGGCTTTAATAGGGGAAATTTCTTAATATTTCAGAAAGATTACTGACTTTTATCGGAAAACGTTCCTGGTTTTTGTAAGATATGTTACTGGCTGTAATTGGGCGCATCAGCTGCCTATTATTTTCCAGGAACGTTTCTGAATCGTTTTTACAGTGTAGCTCTAAAATTCATTGCTCTTGAAAAACTCGTGTTATAGGCATTTCGCGTAAGTCGAATCGCGTTGTAGCTGGAGTCGATTGTATATCAACTCAGACCTGTATCTCTTGTACCCGTTCTCGATTATACTACTTCCAAAAAGAAAACGTGTGGAAAATGCTGTCTTTATCCATTGGTTGCGAGTGTTTACTCACTAGGTTGATGCTTTTTTTTTTCCATATCAGCTCCTAACAAACCCGACTTGGAACCGTAAACGTTCTCTGAATTTAAAAAAAAACAATAACATTTATTAATTGAAATGCTTTTGTTCTCTTGTACCAAAGAATGTTAAATATAAGAATTAGAGAGAAAATGAAGGTAATTTTTTTTTTTTTTAAATCCTTCGCAATTTTTTACCAGGGTTAAAAGAACGCGCGTCCCATCATTTGCATGCGCCAAAAAAAAGTTTTTCCTCTGTCCTGTAAAATTACCATATGTGACTTACGTCCTTCTGGCTCTGAGGTACAGATTTAATGCCTTGGAATTGAAAACTTAAAACTACATGTACAAGAAACAACGTCTTAAACTTCTGTTTAAAAAGACTGATGATCCGCCCCGTTGTCCTGTGTATGCATATAATGCGCGTATGGTAGTGAGTATATTACTCTCATACACATGCACGGGGGATTAAAAAAAAAACAAAACACATCGAAATATCCGAGAAAGAATAGCCTTGACTAATATGACGTTATTCAGGGTTGAAAATAATTTGAAATATTTCTCTCCAACATAAATTTCTTATCATTTGTTATACAGTAAAACCTGTAAATTTGACCACCCTTGTAAGTTGACCACTTTTTTTTCATTAAGAAATTATTTTATTTTATTATTAATATTTTTTAATAGCTTTCATAGAATAATTTTAATGCATTGATGCCAGACCAGTATTTTACCAACTAGATAAAACCAGCAGCACAAAGCTTATGCTACTCTTTACTCTTCAAACTTGTTTTTCTTTTTATTTTGTTCTATTTGCGATAGCCTTTTGTAGTCTCTCTTCCAGGAAAACAAGTATCAATAGATAATTACGAAGTTTTTTTTTTTTTTTATTTTTTATTTAAATTTGCAATATTTTGTGGCAAGACTGGTGTTCTTACCTCTAGGTAAGATTATCTTTTTCTATTAGCTGGTTTATTGCGGTTGGCTCTACTCTGCAACGCAACACAACCATTGAACTACAACAAAAGTGGACTGAATAACTTTTATTATGCTTAAGTTCATACACTTGAGAGCAGCATTCTTTCAGCCGCTCTGACTTTAAACTCCCTGAATTGGTTGCAGCCAGAGGTTTTTAACTAAACATAGGTGGCGCTTTAACATACCGGGCCACGTTGAAACATATATGGTTTCAAAAATTATATGATAAACTATAGAAAAAAAACAATTGAGAACTAACTACTATCAAGTATACATTACTGGCAACAAATATGAAATACACATTATTAAAGTTTGTAAAATAATAAAACAGATGTAAAGAAGCCTTTTTACAAAACATAATTATTTACCAATCCATTAGTAACAGTCACCTAAAGTTCATCAGTCCATATTAGGCAAAACTGCTACTTTATGAATTGGTCGGCGAAAAATTCCAGTATCGGTCTTTATGTTAACAACTCGCACATTCTGATCCGAACCAGGGAAAACTTCCATTACTCTACCTAACCTCCACCTTAGAGGAGGAACGTTGTCCTCTTTAATTAAAACTAAATCATTTACTTTAATATTTGATTGTTCTCGTACCCATTTGGATCGCTGTTGCAACGCGGAAA
The DNA here is from genome assembly GCF_026930045.1 of Uloborus diversus. Lineage (NCBI taxonomy): Eukaryota > Metazoa > Arthropoda > Arachnida > Araneae > Uloboridae > Uloborus > Uloborus diversus. Next base: position 67,150,786 of record NC_072733.1, read on the forward strand.
CATATTCATGTAACCATCGTTTCCAGAAACTCTGAAAAATCTGTTGAGTTAATTTCCAGCGATAAGAAGGGGGAATTTTTTCGTTGAGAAGATTTTCTTCTGGTATTGAAGAAAGCGATGTACCAACCAAGAAATGCCCAGGAGTAAGAGCAGACATTTCGGATGGATCCTCTGACAAGGGGCTCAACGGTCGGGAATTTAAACAAGATTCAATTTGTGTCGTTAGCGTTGAAAATTCTTCCAAAGTCAATTTTTGGTCTCCTATTGTAAGTTTTAGGAGAGATTTAGCGGATTTGACAGCTGCCTCCCAAATTCCTCCAAAGGTGGATTAAAGTTCCATTTAATTCCCTCATTGGCGAAATAATTATGAACGGGTTCTTCCTTCTGGAGAAGTGCAATAACTCTATTCAATTCTTTATTTGCAGCTACAAAATTTGACCCACAATCCGAAAATACCTCACTTGGTTTTCCTCGTCTCGCCACAAATCGTTTTAGTGCAGCTATAAAACAGTCTGCAGATAAGTTGCCAACAATTTCAATGTGCACAGCCTTTACGGCTAAACACACAAAAATACAAATGTAAACTTTTAAGGTTCTAACCCCGCGGCCAGATCGCGGTTTTACTAGAAAGGGTCCTGCAAAGTCTAGACCGGTTTTTGAAAACACTCGTGATGGCATTACTCTAGCACGCGGCAAATCAGCCATCACCTGGGTTGCTGTTTTTCCCTTGAGTTTGAAACACTTAATGCATTTCCAAATTTCCTTTTTAATGGCCGACTTAGCGTTAATTATCCAAAACTCCTTACGTATAACAGATAACAAAAGAATAGTACCCGCATGTAAATATGTTTCATGATAGGAGCGAATGATAATGGTAGTTAAGTGGTGATTCTTTGGCAGGAGAATGGGATGTTTTCTTTCATTTGAGAAAGGAGCATTTTCCAGTCTACCACCAACACGTATTACACCATCTTCATTTATAAATGGCTTTAAGGAAAGTAATTTACTATTGGCAGGAAGTGGTTTTTTATTCTCCAAATGAAGATACTCAGTGGAAAACTCTTGCTTTTGAACTATCTTCACCAAAATATTTCTAGCGGCTTTCATTTCATCACTAGTCAGATAGCCAATGTTTCGATTTTTGGGATATCGAGCATCTTTAATGAAACGTAGGCACCATGCTATCATGCGGCGTAATTTAACATATGATGAAACTTTAACAATTATTGGAAAATCAACAGACGATGTTCCATATAAACACGAAGCCTTTTTTCGCTCTTCTTTTAGAGCGTCCGTTGACAATGGTACTTCTACATGTGGAATTTCCTCGTGTCTAAGCCAAGGAGGACCAGACCACCATAAGTCAAACTTAAGCAGTTCAGAGGGTAAAAGTCCTCTACTTGCACAGTCTGCTGGATTTTGGTCTGAAGGAATCCAGCGCCAGTGTTGAATAGGAAGGATCCCTTATATTTCAGAAACCCGGTTAGCAACAAATATTTGCCAACGTGACGGCTCAGATCTTAACCATGCTAAAACGATTGTGGAATCTGTGAAGGTGTGTATTGCATCAATTTGAATATGTAATGACGAAAGAACGATTTGTAGTAAATGCACTAACAACACAGCTGAGCAAAGTTCAAGGCGCGGAATCGATATTGTTTTCAATGGTGAAACACGAGTCTTCGATGTCAACAAGCTAACTTGATGACTGGACGTATCAGAAGATTTTAAGTAAATTACTGCAGCGTATGCCTTCTCAGAGGCATCACAAAAACAATACAGTTCAATATTAGACGCTTCGTGCAAAAGAACTCTTCGAGGCACAGTTACAGGTTCAAGTTGAGAAATATCGTTGCTATAGTTAATCCATCGCTCCTTAAGCTCCGGAGGCACAGGATCATCCCACGATAACTGACATTTCCACAAATCTTGAATCAAAATCTTTGCAGTTATAATAAAGGGCGACAACCAACCAAGGGGGTCGAAAATGCTTGACACACTAGACAAAATAGATCTTTTTGTAGGGAAGGCTCTGTGCTTATCCGAAAAATGAATGTTATACGTAAAGTCGTCGAGCGTTGGGTTCCATCTCAATCCCAATACTTTAATAAATTTAGAATCGGCGGTACTAGAAGAACATGCGGACAAGCCCTCTGATTTGCGTAGTTTTTCCAACACAAACGAATTGTTAGTACACCACTTGTGCAATTTAAATTGTCCTCTTCTAAGGAGATCATTCAGTTCATGGATAAGATCAATCGCCTCCTCTTGCGTTTTAGCGCCAAACAGGCAGTCATCAACGTAAAAATTATGCATGATTAGATCAACTGCCTTCGGAAATCTCGCTGCCTCATCAATTGCCAGCTGTTTAAGTACTCGCGTAGCTAAATAGCTAGCAGATGCGGTACCATACGTGACAGTACACAACCTATAAGTCGAAATTGGTTTAGTGGGGTCATCCCTCCACAGAATTTTTTGAAAATCTCTATCTGCATCATGAATCTCTATCTGGCGATACATTTTTTGTAAATCACTTGTAATTGCAATGTTATGACATCTAAACCTCAATAAAATAGCGAAAAGATCGTCCTGCACCTTTGGACCATTCATAAGCGTATCATTTAATGATACACCAGATGTAGTTTTTGCACTAGCATCAAAAACAACTCTTAATTTTGTGGTGGAACTAGACTCATTAATTACATGATGGTGCGGAATACAATAATGAGCATTTTCTTTGCATACCGTATTGTCGATTTCCATATGCCCAAGATCGAGATACTCTGTCATGAACTTTTTGTATTGCAAATAAATGTCAGGCATTTTTAGAAGTCTTTTTTCTAGACTATGAAACATTTTAAATGCGGTGGCCTTGGAGTTACCTAACGGTTTTCTATTAGGTTTAAACGGAAGTCTAACAGAATACCTTCCTTCTTTATTGCGCGTATAATTTTCTAAGAAATGCGTTTCACAAAGCCTTTCTTCCCTTGTAAGCGATTGTGTTGACGGAATTTGTTCTAATTCCCAAAACGACTTAACTAGCTCATCTGTACTAACACTTAAACTATTAACAGAACTAGATTCTAAGTCACAACAGCTGAGCGTTGTGGCTCCTGCGATTATCCACCCTAATCTAGAACATACTGCGAATGGAAGATTTTCACCCCGTTTTATTACCTCTCCGTTTACAAGCGAAAAAAATACATTTACCCCAAATAGAATGTCTATGCTTTCTTTCTTAAAATAAGAGGGATCTGCTAACAATAAATCCTTATACTCATTAAAACATTTCACAGGCGTAGTTGAATTGGGCAATTCTCCACAAATTTTATCAATGACGTAAGCGGAGGTTACTATCTTAAATTCAGTGTCAAAATGAGAGGAAAATACTAACTCGACTGCTCCATTACTTAGCGTATTATAACTTCCTAAACAGGAAACTGAAATTTGAGCAGGGTTAATTTTCAATCCCAATTGCTTGGCACATTCTTTCCTAATGAAATTTTTTTCTGATCCCGTATCCAGCAAACATTTACAACTTATCCACTCATTTTTAGAATTTCTAATCTTAATTACAGCAGTGCATAAAAGAACAGATGAATTGCTATTATTCATACTAGTTCCCAATTGATTACCATATGAATTATTTGCACATACTATAGACGTAACTTCATTTTTCCGATTTAAATCTAAACTCGTTTCTACTGAACAAGGAATAAATTCTTTAGCACTTATAGAAGGAAACCTAGGTATCGACCTATTTTCATTTTCTTGATGTAACATACTGTGGTGCCTCTTCCCACATTTGAAACAAGTATTACCGCTTTTACATTTTCTAATTAGATGCACATTAGAGAGGCAATTAAAACACAGTTTATTTTGTTTTACGAAATCAAATCTTTGCGGTACGGATAGACTGCGAAATTTTACACACTTTGATAAGTAATGATTATCTTTACAATATGAACATACAGAAACCGCAACCAAAGCGTTAACTTTAGAACTTGTGGGCTTTTGTACTTTACCGACTGAACCCTTACTGTTTTGAATTGTTCTAGCGTAACTTTTTAGAAACTCTATTAAATCCCTAAGTTTCGGAATTTCAGAATTCTTTGACTGGCGTTCCCACCATAATTTAGTGGAAGTATCTAATTTTTGTAATATTAAATACAACATTAAGGTATCCCCAAATTTATCAACCGATTGACCCAGCGTTTCTAATGAACGAATTATTTCATTGACATTATCTACGAAAGTCAACAAAGCAGAAGCGGATTCATTTTTAATGCTTTGAAGATACAAAAAGCGTTTAATGTGAGCAAAAGTTTGCTCTCTTGTATTTGAGTATCGTTCATCTAACACATTATACGCAATTTTAAAATTACTATCAGATACTGGAATAGAATTTACAATTTTCGCAGCATCACCTTTTAACGAGGTTTTTAAATATTGAAGCTTTTGAGCATCAGATAGAGATTCATTTTTTGTTACTGTTGCATTAAAAAGATCTTTAAACGTTAGCCAGTCGATAATATTGCCACTGAAATTGGGCAAGGAAAGTTTCGGCAGCTTTATTGTTTCACTTCCGTAATTTGTTTTATCTGCGCTATTTAAACTGGACACGTTTAACTCTGGTTTCTTCTGCTCGTTCAGTTTTTTCTCAGCACGAAATTTAATTAGTATTACTTTTTCGTTATACGCAAAAACACTTTCTAACTCGCTATCTAATTCTTCAAGATTTTCACTTAGCGCTTCAACCTTATAGTCAATATCTTTCAATTCAGCCTCTTTTTGCTTTAACAGTTCTAAATTTTCAGATATTTCCTCAAAGTTAACGTCTTGTTCTTTTAGATTGCCTTCAATTTTCTTTACGTAATTTGTCACTGCTCTTCTTACGATAGAACGTTTTGCTTTCACGCGTGTCAACTCAATTTCACTTTCCTTCGCGTCTTTAGACATTTTCTGGTTATTTAGCAGTCACTAATTTCTAACTTGAAATTGCTACTCACCTCCTTTCAAGTACAGGATTCGAATCGTAATGCGTAAGTTATTTCACTCCATGCGTCTTCAACTTGCGTTACATTTCTTCACGAGCCATTCTTTTTAATGTCCGGCTCGACTGACCATGTTCTTACCTCTAGGTAAGATTATCTTTTTCTATTAGCTGGTTTCTTGCGGTTGGCTCTACTCTGCAACGCAACACAACCATTGAACTACAACAAAAGTGGACTGTATAACTTTTATTATGCTTAAGTTCATACACTTGAGAGCAGCATTCTTTCAGCCGCTCTGACTTTAAACTCCCTGAATTGGTTGCAGCCAGAGGTTTTTAACTAAACATAGGTGGCGCTTTAACAACTGGAATCGTGCTAAAGAGTAAAGTTAATTATTTCTGGTGCAAGGAATTAAGAAATAGGACATTTTCATTTTCAGCTGCCTTTATGAACTAGGAGAGTTCAGCTTATTGCTCTTTGTGTTATAAGTTTAACATAAAATGGCTTCAAAAAGAAAGTTATTGAACTTGAGATTGATAAAAAGTATGAAATATTAAAATTAATTGAAAAGGGAGAAAGTCAGAGAAAATTACCTGACACATATGGAATTTCTAAAACTAGTGTCTAGTATAGTAAAAATCGAGGGGGAAAATTATTTAAATAACATTTTTAATTTTTCTTTCAAAGTAATGTTAAACAATAAAAGTGAGTTGAACAGAAAGAGTAAGTGTCAATTAGTCAAAAAATGAATACATGGTGCAAGAAATGACAAAAAAAAAAAAAAAAAAAGCATTACTACCCTTTATAAGTTGAACCACCTGTCTAAGTTGACCACCAAAGTACTTCGCCGCAAGTGGCCAACTTATACAGATTTCACTGTACTGGGTATTTTGGGTCGTGTATTGTATGTTGTCCGCTTTTCAAAGATAGAAAATCCCTTGTCATATCATCGCTAAATTTAGTATTTCTTTTCAGAGCCAGGTTTAAAAAGTGAATTAACAGAACAGCATATACAAAGCAATAAACTAACTTTGGGATCCATATGAGTACAGACACTTTTGTGTTTGTGCTCAAGCTATGAGCGCAATACTTTTACGTTAAGACTTCGAGCATCCTGCTACCGAGCGGAAAATGAATGAAACGAATACTTGACATTTACCTAAATACGGGACAGAAAGCTCCATTTCGAAACTAATGGAAGTTGATAGGTTACAGTCTTTTATCTAAGGCATAATTACAATAAATAGAACTATATGATACCGATAGCCCGGTTATGATATCCAGAGACTCCAGCTCCGTCTTTGTAATGGATTCATCAGTCTGGTATAGTCGATGGAATAACCGAGTAAGAGGCAGGTGTTCTCTCATTGAAGTTGAAATCCAACAAACTGGTAGCTAAAACTAAATTAGTACACCAACCTAAATTATCGCCCTTAAGCCAGGGCTAGGACTGAACTACATAGCGACAGCTCGGCTGTGATTGCAGATATTGTAGAACTGGAGGCTAAACGTCTGCCTCCAGCTTTGCTAGTGACTATTCCAGACTAATTAGTAATAGCAAATCTCTGGATGTTATATTAGCTGTAGGTATATCTGGCTGTAAGTATATTATACGTGTATATAAATGTTTTAGCTTTAAAGAGCCAATTCGTAATGGTCTGGCATTTTCAACGGTTTCATTGAATCAAAATCAAATATGCACTGTAAAAACGATTCAGAAACGTTCCTGGAAAATAATAGGCAGCTGATATGCCCAATTACAGCCAGTAACATATCTTACAAAAACCAGGAACGTTTTCCGATAAAAGTCAGTAATCTTTCTGAAATATTAAGAAATCTCCCCTATTAAAGCCAGTCGTGAACCTTCTAGAAAAATTAAATAGGTTAAATTTATTTGATAAAAACCTTCCTGATTTACCAAGAAAGCTCCAGAAATATTAGAGCAACCACGGCTAAGCTACGGAAAAATTGCAAGCAAGAACCAAGCATATTCCTTGCCTGCAATGCCTGCCACGCAAAACTGTAGCTATCCAGTGACTTATTTGCTCCCATTGGAAGCTTAGTCAATCTGGACGAGCCATCAACAATCTAAAGCCGATACACTTAATAAACACGCTCCATCAATATTTAAACTGGTAGCAAAAAATATTTTTCACATCAGTGCAAGGTCTGCATTCGTGCATCTTTTAGGAATTCAGGAAACTTTTTTACGAAGATACTTGATTTTTTGGGGAAATAGGTGAAAACCTCTGAAATTACGAAACGTTCCACGGAAATAACCAGTAACGTTTCGGAATTTTTTTACAGTGTGGACAATCCAGATTTTTTGGGGTGGATGGCGACCCTAGTTGCATCTCTTTTGTGACTTAGAACATCTTTCAATCTCATTAATAAGAAATTTCAGTTGAAAAATTAAGCTCACGATGGCGGCTGATAGCGCGTTTGCAGGAAAGCAACAACATAATTATTATTCATTAAAAAGAAAGATATGTCGAACCAACTATCTTGGAGGAAAAAAGCTTTTTTTGAGTTCTATTTTATTGACTATGTATACAGCGTGTTTCTGAACTCTTGGGCAAAACTTTAAGGGGGGGGGATAGTACACGTCTGGACAAATAATATAATAGCAAAAATAAGGGTCCCAAACGTTTTCCGAAGGAGATAGGCGCCATTAAAGTTTATGGTCCAAAATTTCAAGTGACCATAAAAAACGGAAAAATTGGTCGATTTGTTTGCGGTTTTCGCTAAAATTATTCTTTTTATCAGTATTTTCTTGAAGATAAATTTTGAAGAGGTAGTTTAAAAAATGCAGATAGAGCGCGCTTTAGACTTTGGAGCAACGATCATTTATTTTTACCGCTATTTTTGAATCGCATTAAATGTTTTCTAATGCTTGGACTTAAATTTTGAGCTGAAAACCTGAATTGTTGGGAGTGATTAAGTAGTGAAAACTGAACTGTCTTCAAAGGTTGAAATACACTATGTCACAAAAACATGTATGCGTCAAGAATAAATTGAGCTGCAACCAACAAACTCGGAAGGAATGTAGTTTGGTAACAGATGATTTAAATTTCATCGCCAGTGACGAAAGGGTAAGTGCGCGTTCTTATGTGCGCGTACAAGATGCGCACATTGGTACGATTGAAAGTGTGAAAGCTTGTATCAAAGGGCACTTCAAACGAAATTATCGAGTTGTAAGGACGCTATTACGACCTTTTAGAGAGTCGGATGACCTTTTAGAGGTATACGAACAATTGTTGGACTTTTTAAAGTGACGTACAGTAGGTCTCAGAGAAGCAGGTTGGTTCTACGCCAGTATCTACCGCCATCTCGGTCGGAGCGATATGATAGTAGATTAGTGTAGGTAGAAGTAAAATGAATCACTCCATTGCGATTGGTTAAGGCATTCCAGAAATGCAAATGAGCGCGAAGATCGCACATCATAAGAGCGGCCAAACCGTATCAGCAAGGTTGCTAACATTAGTTCCATGCCGTTTAATACCTTCCAAGAAACTGATGGTATCAAGAAAAACAATCTTGAGTAGACTGAAAGATGCTAGTATCTCGAACCGGCGTCCTTTGCGATGGATTAGATTTTCGTCGATTGGATTTTTGCTGCACTTGATAGCTGGGTTGTGACATACAGCAGACATGTTATCTTCAACGATGAATCCCGATTTCGTTCGAGTGGTCATAGGTATCTTATTTCAATTCATATTGCGCTGTGTTTTGTTTTGTATAGCTGTTGGAAGAGGCAATACAACTTACGGTTTTGTAACATTTATTGTCTCATAAGTTCTTAATGAAACTATCTTTTGTTCTGAATTTGTAATCATTTCTTTATCTTGTCATAGGCCACATCCATTTTAAGTTTCGAGAAGATTGCTCGGTTCCTTCTGGGTTAATATATTTTTTTTGTGACAGAGTGTATTTCAACTTCTGAACACAGTTCCGTTTGCGCAACTTAATCACGCCCAATTTTTCTGATTTTGAGCTGAAAATTTAAGTCCAAGCAATAGAAAAAACCTAATGAGATACGAAAATAGCGGTAAAAAATAGATGTTCGTTACTCCAAAGTCTAAAGCACCCACTATCGGCATTTTTAAAACTACATCTTCAAAATTTATTTTCAAGAAAATATCGATAAAAAGAATAATTTTAGCGAAAACCGCAAACAAATCGGCCAATTTTTCTATTTTTTATGACCACTTGAAATGTTTGACCCTAATCTTGAATGGCACTTATCTCCTTCGGAAGATGTTTGGGACCCTTATTTTTGCTGTTATATTTTTTGTCCTGATCTGCACTATCACCCCTTAAAGATTTGCCCAAGAGTTCAGAAATACCCTGTATGTATGAAGTATGCATGCGTAAACACTGAAAGAGAAAAACAGTAATCTAACTCCAATTTCATCTTCTCACATTTCTCGCCCAGTACCAAAAACACCATTATCAACACACAATTATTACACTTTCAATAAAGCTACCAGTTCAGTATCTACCTTATAAAATCACAATAAAAGCCGTAAATGAGAGTTCCAAACGTTATAAAACTAGTAAAAATAAAGCTACGGAGTGAACTAACGATGTGTCATGATCAAACGCACGACTTTTATTTGTTTTGTCAGTCTACAATGAGAAATGAGCACGCAACGAATTGTAAAAATGGCGTTTTTAGCGGAAGAGCAGGACTCGAGGTGACATCCCTATATCATACCGTGCGTTTTAGTGAGTGAAGTAATTGTCAGCTATCTTGGATTACGCATGAACTTCATTGCAATTTGCGATTGCATTGCTAATGTGCATACTTTTGAGAACTAATCTCAACTAAATATTTTCACCATTTTACCAAGGAAGAAAATGCAGGTTTCTTTAAAAAAAAGAAAAAGAAAAAAAAAAAACATAAGTAAAACTAATACTTTTAACTCAGTTTTTGAGTCATTTTGATTGTGGTTTTTGTTGATAAAAAAAACTGTGAGTAAAATTTAATAAAATGTATTTTAAGGTAGACTTTTATAGATTTTTTAAGCATATTTTCTGTTAGATAAATTCTTAAATTTCAAAAAGAAAGTTAAATTAGTAAAAAATAAATCGTCTGATGATTTTGTAAATATTTACTTTTGGAATGAAAACATTGAAAGAGAAATTATTTTCATACTAACTAATTAAATTCAGTGCACATCACTCATTTGTAACATAAAAGTGATTAGTTTTGTTGACATTTAAATTTGTACAGAAAGGTATTTAACATATTTATTCAACAGGTTAATAATGGCTAAAAATGCTCCAGTTAATTAGGCTGTGGATTTTCTTCATTTTAACCCATTGAAAAAATATTCTTTTAACTTTAGTTTAGAAGGAAAATAAACGAAACCAATTCGGTTAAACTAATTTTACTTGAAAAGATGCGCGCTTTACCTGACATATGAATGGATTGGGGAAATGGAAGGAAGAATAGTTTTTCAATCATTCACATTGCTCCTAAATAAAAATTGCTTCGTCGTCAGCACAAGTCGTGTCATGGGCCCAGTGCTGACAACTGTACAAGCTTTACTTTAAATACTAGTCGTTGCAGTAAAGATATTGTGTCTTTACTGCACTCTCTTTTCTCTTTCACTAGCTTTCAGTTCACTTACTTCTTTGGTTTAAGTTTCCTTTTTCACTTTTGAGATTGATTATTTTTCACATTTGTGAATGCCAATGTTATGTAGTAGTGAATGGACGCAAATATATGAGAGGCTATTAACTTGTAATAACTTAAACTTATATCAAAGATACCCGGTTTCCCCAACACCTGTATATAAATAAAATTTGGTAAAGGCAATAATCCAACTAACCTAAAGCGCCGAATAAATAACTGGAAAACGATGAAACTCGCTTCTTGCAGAAACACAATAAATTAAATACAGGGTAATCTGAAAACAACAAAACGGCCTTAAGCAAATCCCTTCCTGCTGGTTATAAACTGTGTCTTACCTTTTTGTTCCCTATCGTTCAGCTTAAATAAAAGTTCTGTTCTACCCTGTAGTCCTATTCTGTCCGACATTCCCGTAATACACAGTGGCGGACCAAAACACTGTGACACTTACCAAAATGAAAGAAATTCTCGAGCAAAAGAGAACAATTGTTCTGTAACTTTTGTCGCATAAAAAGTATGCTTCAGTTGATATGTTTCAATAAAAATACTTCACCTATGCATTTAGGGCACCAAAGTAGCACTGATAAAACTGAAAATGATTTTTGATCTTCATCGTGAATCCCAAATTTGCAATACTTGCCTGAAATCGGTAAATGTGATTCGTGGCAAAAACAGATTATTTGGGAACGATCCCTTACATTTCGTCGCCTATCCGAGAATAATTGAAGTTCGGCTATTTAGATTGCCGATATCTTTTTAAGTTCTTATGATATTCAACAGGAACTTTCTATAAGTTACCAAATCTATTGCCCAAGAAATTTTGCGAGTTATAAATTGCTATCTTTAACGCAGGCACAATGAGAAATCAGTTGTTTTAAATGTTCTTATTTCATCAAATTTTCAAAACTTTTATTTAAAAATATAGTATAATAATTCTCTTGTATGCTCTCAAGTTTTCTGAAAAGTCTGGTTTGCCAAAACGGAAAGATCTGCGTGTTATGAGCCTAAAACATATGAGAGCAATATATATGTTTTTGAAAGAAATGCTTTTATCTTCGTGAATATAAGCGATATTTTTATGAAAATATGTAAAATTACTGTACGTAATCTAAACTATTAAAATCTGTGCTCCTCTGTCTGCCGGTCCATCTGTCAGTCCGTCTGAAGCTTAGTTTTCTCAAGAATCGCTACGAGTCGAGAGCCGAACGACGTAACCATCGATTTGAAATTTTACAAAGAAAGCAATAAGACCATTCTCGTAATTGTTTGACTTTAATTAGCAGATATGTTAATTAAAACGTCAATAACATCGCGTTACTCAGAAATTTTTAATTCTTTCCTGTTGCCATTTTACAAATGCTGGGTTAGCAAACATAAAGTTCTGCTATACAAATGTAAAACAACTTTTTTGTCTAGAATTTTATTTTAAATTTGCTTCATTTCTGTTTTCTCTGATATATAAACCGTAAAACTACTTCTCAAAGCAATTTTTTGTTTAGAATTTCATTGCAAATTAACTTCGTTTCTCTTTTATTCGAAGTAATGATTTTTATTTCTCTCAGTTGCCATTTTACATGTGTGTTAACAAATAACATTTTAAACCGGATTAACCTGTTACTCTATTCGGACACAACCTTTATTTATGTTCTGCCTTTTTTCATTTTTATAGCCAACGTTCTTAAATCTTTTCAGCGTATGAAAATTAGTTTATTAGTTATGTTTATTTTAGAAAGTGCTTTTTTTTAAACCGGCATTATTTTTTGTTTCATTGTCTGAGTTTATGTGTGTTTTTAGCATATCAAAGTTGCTCCTTTTCGTTCTGTTGCAAATAGTAAATTGATAACCATTGTACGAGTCTGCGTTAAAAAAAAAAAAAAAACTATATGTTTACGTTAAAAGTCTATTAGTATTTAATCTGTCTTGATGCTTTCATTTCAAGTAATCATACAGGCAATATGTGTCATTTTATGGGAAAAGCTGATTGTTATTGCACATAAATGTTTTGGATATAGTCTATTAACTGTAATTCAGTTTAACGTGAGGTCATATTTTAGTTGATAATACATACTTTTTCATCTTTTGTGCGAATTGAAAATACTCTTAATTGGAACCATTGACAACTATTACTAACATTAATGAGGTTTTTGCCAAAAATGTTTTACTAGTGCTTTGCAAAACCCTGCATCACACGCATTCATTTAATCCCTAACGCGCTAGAAACTGATGTCACAGTTTTATAAAAGCATCAACTTGATATTTCTTTCATTTTTGAGGTAGCCCGTGCAACGCCGAGCGACGCAGCTAGTAAGCAAACTAATTAATGAAATTTACTGCTTATTCCCCCTATTTATGACGAAGATTGATCAAAAATGTTCCTTGTTTCATCAATTTGTTGCTGGTCCCCGAAATGTATAATAAAGCAAGTCAACTGAAACATACCTTTTATGTGACAAAGGTCACAAAACAATTGCTCTCTTATTCCTCGAGAATTTATTTAAACTCTTAAATTTTGCGAGTAATGCAGATTTTTTGTTTGCCACTGTACTTCCAACCCCCTGACTCTTTAAATCTCAATAACCCCCCAGTTTCGGAGAAACTCTATTGATATTGTTCACTGAAAATATAACTGAAGTAAATATTTTGATTAAGTTACAATTAAAACAATTGTACCAAAATTTACGCAATTTGATTTGTACTAGTTTTCTCTTTGAAATCAAATACTTATATATTTCCAGGCTCATAACCTTCATTTTAAAAAATGACAGCGTATTATTTATGTTTGTTGCAGAAAAAGTGAAAATGCTTTCATATAAAACATAATACATAAAAAGAAAAGCTGCGAATGGAAGAAATATCGAATTAATTATAAAGAAACACCTTCCACAATTGAATTAACAATATGTCAAGTGAAATCTGTATCAGTCGTCCTAATGCCCTAGATAACAAAGAATCCGGTCTTTTTGTGAAATAAAAGAAAATTCAGATTAAAGAGTTGTCTCAGTTGGTCACCTCTCCCATGTTATAAGGTTTAGAGTACCATTTCATTGTTACTTTTGCCTACCAGTTTCCAAGAACGCAATTGAAATGTAACCTCATTCAATAGCAGACCTCAACACACCCCAACAATCTTGACCTTCGAGGAAAGCCACTCCAGGTCACGGCAATTACTTTCGCTTTTCCAGAGCTGCCATCTGATGTAATCTGTTATCCACAGATTTCTTCTTTTTCTTTATTTTTTTAAGTATATATTTTGTGTTATGCTAGATACTGTTTAATGCGAAACAATTGTTTAAAATTTTTTTTTTATCAGTATGGTGAAACTGTATTACACAATATCAAAGAATGTATAGTCCGTTTGAAAAAGTGCTTTGTTAAAACATTTGTGGTTAACTTTGCAAACGAGTTTAGTAATTGAAATTTCAGTTAGATAAACACTAGTAAAATAACGACAAAGAAAATGCATTTTTCTGAAACTGCGTTACTGATAACATGTCCATCTTACATTGACTACCATATCGGATGTCGATGAGAACGCACAGTTTTCATATCTAACCCGTGAAACGTTCAATTTAACTCTACATAACTAACCTCAAATTAATGTTACTCTATACTAATCAGTCGACTCATTAAATACAAATTTCAAGCAAGTACATTATTTTCTACATTTTTTTCAAAGAAATAAACGCAACTCAATAGAGCTTTTCTAAAAATTTCAACTAATAAATTGAAAAGAAGTCAAAATTAACTGTTGCAACTTTGACTACTAAAATTAATAGTTGCAACTTTAGTACATGTTAAAAGTTTGCTCTCTAGAAACATTCCATTAAACGTCAATCATCTTTATCAGACGAATGTTTGGTTATTTAAGGTCAAAAGAAATCTTAATACTTAATACACAGTTCACTGGATTTCTTCTCTTAAACACCCTTGAATAAAAATTAATTGTTCTAAAGTCAAATGATACTAAAAAAACTCTCTAACTTCAAAATTTTTGGCCTTTTCCATGCATAAAATCATTAACAGTTTCTAAAATACTCATTCTAACAATCGTATTCTACTCAATCCATACGATTTTTATTGTATTCTACTCAAAGCAAAAAAATACGTTAGAAAGGATGTCCCACTTGCCTAGATAACAAAATTGAAGTTTCTCACCCTTTTTCCCTCAAAAAAAAAGGGGAGAAAGCCTACTAAGTCCGGGACTGGGACTCTTCAGCTATGATTTAGGAAGGACATATCAAAGCTTTGTGTGAAGAAAAAACTTGGGTTCTAATATTTTCCTAGAAACAACCTTTTTTTAGTTAAATTTACTGGACTCTTGCAGATGTACATAAGTATTCCTATTCAAATCCACCCCAAAAATAACCGCTTATATATCCATTTCACTGTGCTATTCTCTTTCAGATTTTTTTTCACTCAACATAAATAATAACTAATGTTGCATTAGAATTTCACTGTGGTATACTGCATATACTTTCTGACTGATTTATTTATTTATTTTGAAATATAGTGCCTTTTAGTGAATTCCATATTTTATATTTTATTTTACCGATTTTGAAAAATATTAAGGTAAAAAAAATCTCGTTCATCAATATACGGTGGACATAAATGTAATTTTTCTCTGGTGTAACTCTAACCGTTTATTTTTCATTGAGTTCACGTTTCATTTTAATTATAGGATTATTTTTGTTGATAAAAAAATGTGCCTAACGTCCCGTTAAATGGAATCTGTTTTCTGAAAAATAAAAATTCTGAATTTTTTAAATTTTAATCTAAGTTACTCATCGTCTTCTCCCTAAAATTTCCTTAAACTTAATTGTTTTAAACCTAGTAAACCTTATTATTTTCAAATTTATGTACAGTATAACTCGTTGTCTTTAAATCTTGTCTCTGCAAGTTATTTGAGCTTCTACTTGAAAAAAAAAAGTTGCTGAGCAGTAGCTTTATTAATGATTAAACGAGCGAAAAGCTTTATTTCTCCCGGTAAATGATTTTACTATCGTCATAAAAAAATGCACTCACTAATGTAACAATTGTCGAAATCCACGCTATGCCCCCCTCCCCCCAAAATATAATAAATGATATTCTACTGAATTTCCAGAAAACACTCTAACGAAACTAATTTATTGGAGCAAACTATTAAACTTTATTAACTTTTCATGAGATTGGCGTGTTGATAATAAATTTTCAGCAATGAATTTTTCAATGTAATGAATCAAGCTTTGCATGTCGTGGTTTTTAAGCACGCAAGACCATCAAATAGCTGAGTTCTACAAAATGATGAAATGTGTGCTTTTAGTAACAGCTAACTAGATAGACAGAGGATGCTTATAAATATGAGTGAAAAACTTTAGTCAAAATATTTATATCAAAACATCTTATTTTTTCAAGATTGAAATAATTTATTTCAGCGTAGGGAAAATGACTAGCTATGGGCACCCAATCAGTTAAGGGCAGGTTTGTCTTGTAATGTCAATATCAAGTTTGTAATCGATACTTCAGGAGCACCATCAGTGGTGTTCCTGAATGCACACCATTTTTTTTTCTAAACATAAGATTTTATTCACGGCGCGAGTTTTAATTTTAATGCTTCTCAAACACCAATAGTGAACTTTCTTTGCATTTAAGCTTTAAAAATGTTTTTTTCTTAAGGATCTAATCTTGCTGTTTTTTTTTTATTATCAGATCATAGTTTAAATTGGTACGTACTCATTTCTTAGTTTTTTATCTACCATATAGGTATGTTTTTACCATTAACTAAAATGTTAAGATCCTCTCCAGCCAATGTGCCTCTAACTAGTCAATTAAAAGTAAGTATTTTAGTTATGTTCACATATGTTCATAGTTAATTCTTTGGACATTCTTACTCAAAACTTATTTAGAATTAATCGTAAAACTTAAGCTAAATTTGGCAGACGATTAAAAAATGCAGCAGTGGAATAGCTATATTTTTATTTATATATTTGTTTTGTTGTTGTTGTTCAGATAAACTTTTCAAAAGCAATTTATCAGTTAGCCAATTTTTAATTATAATGTTGCTCGAATTGGTAAATCAAAAAGAAAACTAAATGTATTATTTTTGTTGAATACTTTTGATCTGTATTTCGTGAAAATAATTAAATTCAGCTAGCATGATCATAATTAGTTTTTAGTCTGACCATTACTAAACAAATTTGAACAAAACAACAGGTCAAACCTGTGATTTCAATTTGTGTCAAAGTAATATATAATTTATAGTTCGAAACTAATGAAAATTTCACAGCTATAAAACTGAAATTTCTAAGTTCTAGCACCGTCAGAATTAGTTTCGCCCATGAACCAAAACTGCAACATTACAGTTCAACGACATTCCAAATTCAAAAAAGAAAAAAAAAACCTAAACCATGCCCACAAATAGTCATTTACCCTACTTCAATTTACCTGAATACCCAGTGTTGCTTTACATTTCATATTGTATACTTTTTTTTCCGATTTGTTAAATTTATTTTTACTTCATTTAAAAGAAAAAAGATTATTGAAAATTCACACGTTCATCAGTTGATTTTCAGTACATAATATAAAGGTCCTTGATGTCCACAGTTAAGAGAGCAGATGGTTTTCAATTTTACTTGATAATGACGTAAACTAGAAAAGTTGTTGAAAGAAATAATTGAGTTTTAAAAATTTTCGAGACTATAGTTCAAAGGTACTGCCCACAGGCTACATAAATAACTAAAAATGAATATTATCTGCAAATGTTTTCTTTTGTCAATTACTACCAAAGCTTGTGTTTCCAGTGAAATGTTATTTGCTAGAAAATAGTATGAAACTAAAAAATAAATAAATAAGAAAATAACGAAAAATTTAACGATAGAAAGAAAGATGATAAAAATCTAAAAAATGCAGCAAACAAGATACTATTCCAGTAAATCTGTTGTCCTGCATAAACATTCTTTTTCTTCACTTTTATCTAATATATATAACCCCCTGCAAAAAGTAGTGTAGATAATATGATCTACTTGTTTCAAAGAATGATTAAATAAAATCTACTACTTCGTTTAGTTTATAGTTCTCTGAAAAGAAGTAAAGTCATTAAACGCAAAAATTAGAAACACCCAAAATGGTATTAACGGAAATATTAATGTGCTATTTATTAAACATAGTCAAATTTTGACAACATTAAGCTGAAAGTTATTTTAAAGAAATTATATACACACACACATAATTAATATTATATATACACTCTAATTATATATATGCACACACTTTCGGCTACACACACTTAAAGAGTTCTGCTCTGTGAAGCTATGTGGACTTGATAACTCCAAAAATAACACTTCTGAAAAAAATAGAAAATCGTCTAAAGTTTTGAAAGACTGGCAGCAAAAATGACTCATGTAATTTCTTTTTTCAATATTTTATTTTAAAAAAACTTTTCTTACGAATCAGATCATATGATATTTTGACATAAACTTTAAAACAAAGAAAGGAAAATAAAACTATTTTCTACAGTTAATTTAACAATCCAATTCATTTATAGACGGAATTTAAAGAGCCCAATTCCTCGTTAGTTTTGCAGAAAAATATTGGCTAATGAGAAAAACGCTATGAATAAGAATTTTAAACTTACACAATATTTATTCTTTCAGAGAGCTATAGAAGGTTCTGAAAGACGCTCAATAGTTTTATTTAACAAATCTAAGCTAAGCTGAGATTAATATAAATAGTTAGCACGGTGTCTTCCAATTTTCAATCAAATCTTTTCCCCAAAAAATTATTTGAAGTACAAATTTGGCACCAAATTATGCCTTGTGAGAAAATACTAAAAATAAAAATAAAAATAAAAGGCTAAATGCATTTTTCAATTCTCGACACAAGTCCGCCCACACAGTCTAAATGTTTTGACCAAACCCAAGTGGATTGGGGTCAAAAGCATTTAAAGCCCACTGATTGGAAGAAAAAAGGTTTACTCCTTTTTTTAAAAAAAAAGAAAGAAAAGGTATAATTTACATTGGAAAACTATTTCATAGCGGTAACAAAAAGAAAGAAAAAACAAAACTCAAAATGCATTGAAAATTCATAATTTTTTGGCACAGACTTTTAATTGCATATTTCCTTTGGAATAATTCTTAGTAAAATTATTTTAACTGTAAAACAATTTTACTCATATTCGCTGGATACAAATCAATTTAGGTAGACGCTATTAAACACCTGGGCGGATCTCTTAAGCAGGCAATATTGAACTGCATTAAATAAAAAAAGTTAAGAAATCGGAACTGCTTTCTTGACCTCGGGCAGTCGAAGGTGAAGTCAGTTAATACATAAAGTAACCTGTGACAGAGCGAGTTGCTCAACAATCCTTCCGTACTTGCACAAAATCTGGTTGTAAACACCTTAATCTCACTAGTCGACAAGGCAACGATGACAAGAAGAAAATGCATAATTACGTCAAAGCCGTCATCAAAAAAACTCATCAATGTTGGAAATATTTCTTTTTAAAAGCCGTGTTCAACGTTTGAAGTTGTTGTACCTCCGGTTATAGATTTATCAAATAATTAGTCATACCATGTTATTGATAGAATTTTTTTTTTATTCTTTTGAAATTTTTGCCATTTATTTTGTGATTTTACTAACTTTTATTGTGTGATTAAGTAACTAATAAAATTACTTTCTTGATTTATTTGTGTTAATCAACCAGTTTTGCATGCTTTCACTTTTTGGATAAGATATTTAATCTTGTGGCTTTATATATTTTTTTACATTATAAATAAAGCGATCTAGGTGTTTCATAAGTAAAACTTACATGTCTCATGATAATCATAATTGAAGAAACTTTACTTAGTACCATAGTATTGGGTAATTTTTTTCAAAAAGTAAGACTTTTAGTAATTGAGTAATTTTGAATTTAAAATTATTAAAAATATTTTAAAAAAATTCCTAAGCCAAAACCCGTTCAATGAGCTTTATATGAATTGAAATAAGGAATTATAAATCTCCTATTTTTTCATCGTCTATGAACATAATTTAAAGTTCCCGAAAGTGATTTAAATTCGAATATTTCATGTTTTGTATTCAACGTTGGCTTTTATGCTTAACATTGATGTAACTAGGTGATAAATTCCTTAAACCATCAACAATACTTGAACCTCAGGCTTTGAAATTTGTTATTACATTATAAATAAAGTAATAGAGGTAATTTAGCAGCAAACTCATCATGAAAAAATAATTTTAAATTTTTCACTTGCAGTTCAATTCCATTTTTAACATAACTCTTTCTATTTCTGCAAATTATGTCCATTTCGAATTAATAGCAGGGTACTTAACTTTACTTTTTTTTCTATTCTTGAAAAAATGTTTAATTTTGACCCAATTTTAAAAAAAATCTAGAAATCTTTTTCAAAATCTTTCTATTCAAATGCATTCACCTGTACGTATTATACAAAGATTGTATTATTTGTCTAAGAAAACTGCTTGGAGAAAAATAAAAGCAGTTTCTTATGTGCTTCAATCGCGTTTCCAAGTAATAATGTTGACTACGTCTGATGAGATATAGATCAAGTCCCCCTTGGAGACGACAAATATCAAGCAACGTGACCTATTGACGCTGTGACATATTTCAAACCTTTTGTCTGAAACATTTTTTAGGAAAGTTATTAAAGATTTTTTTCCCTAAACACTCTAAAAAAGACGCCTCAAAAATAAATTTTACTGTTCGATTTTTTTTTCTTTTTTGCGTGTTTGAACCTTTTTTGATACCTTCTCTAAATGCAATGATTTAAGATAAAGTAGGTTAATATGATTAAGCATCAGAGACATGTATGAAAATGAAACCTTAGTTGTTTGTGCAATTCTTATCTTTCGTTTCGCGAGTATATTTTTATTTATGTATTTTTTTCGTATATATTTTTACTTTATTAAAAACATTAATGTCACTATTAATATCATAATTACTGCAATTATTGTTATCATTATTATTGGTTACAACAGAAGTTCCGCCTGAAACATTTTTTTTTCTTTTCTTCCTTTGAAAAATATTTTCCCGCAAAAAAAAAAAAGTCTTAATGAAATGGATTTGTTTATTACTTATAGTCTAATTTTTCATACATTTGACAAATATAAATCAAGCTCAAACAAAAGAGAAAATAAAGTAAGACAAAACAACGTAAGCAGAAGCACAAATTTGTAAATTACAGCAGACACATTTTTTGCATTGAAAAAGGCGTTCCCTGTAACGCCGAAACACGTGTCTGCTGTAATTTACAAATTTGTGCTTCTGCTTACGTTGTTTTGTCTTACTTTACTGTTCAGCACAAAGGTATTTATTTATCTTATCTCAAAAGAGAAAATAGTTTAGCTAAAGGATTACATCGAGCTGGATTTTATTAAACAATCATATTTTTTAATTCTTATTTATAAATGAAAACAATAAAAGTTAGGATAAGTATGCAATTCCAATTGCATTTATGGGATTAGGTCACTCAAATTGGACAGACCTTCGTATGCCCCCCCCCCCATGATGTGTGTGAGACCCTCCCTCCCCCTTCTCTTTTATTATCAAATGTAGCTGAAAGGTTTTTAAGATATCAGTTTTTTTTTTTTTTTTTTTTAAATTTACGGCGAGATGCTCCGAGTCTCCTTCCTCTAACGTCTTCAAATACAGCTTAAAACTACTTTTAAAATTAAATCTTAAAACATTAAGCTTGGATATCCCCTTAAGTCCCCTAAAGATATTCTTAGTTCTTCACCTCTGTGTCGTTTTCGGAGGGGATCATTCATCTAACCTGTTACCCTTATAAAGGGTGTTTTTTTAGAGGTATAGAACTTTAAGTCGAGAACACTGTTTGATCTGTGGGCTATTTTGATAGTTGTCACTTGTTTTGTGTTTAGTTTGGTTTGCCATTTTGTCATGAATAGACAACAGGACGGTGCAACACACCACACAGCGCGTGTCACAATTGATTTATTGAAAGAAACTTTCGGTCTTTCGGTGAACGAATAATTTCGCTTAATAGACCTGTGAATTGGCCTGCGAGATCATGCGATTTAACTACGCTGGACTATTTTTGTGGGGCTGTGTGAAGTCTCAGGTCTACACCGATAAGCCACAGACGATTGACTCCTTGGACAAGAATATTCGCCACATATCACTCACATACGGCCCCCATTGCTGCAAAAAGTGATAGAAAATTAGACTTCCCGATTAGACATTCTCCAAGCCAGCCGAAGTGGCTATATACCAGAAATCACATTTAAATGAAAATGGCAAAGAATCATCTTTCGAATAAAGCCAAATTCATGGAGATTTATATCATTTAACGGTGTTTTATTTGAACCTAAATTTCTATACCTCTAAAAAAAACAACCTTTAGTTTACTAAAGACGGTCTGAAATTGCAATTTTACAACTCCAGTTTAATTCATTTTTCTAGAAAGCCCCCCCCCCCCCCGTTTTCTCACCTTTACACCACCCAAAGACAGCTTTATTTTCAAAACATCAGCTTCAACAAATATCTCGGGAAGGTATCCCTGCAGCTTTGTCCGAGCATTAAAAAAATAGACTAAAATTGCGTTATTAAAACTAAAATTGGAGTTTTTTTAATTAAAAGCCCTGCAAAATTCCGAGAATCCCAGTCTGTGGCCCCCTGAGCCTCTCTTTTATAGTGTTAAATAAATTGCATGAAATATTTGTATATTATTGAAATATTTCTTTAATAACTGCAACAGAATGCACTGTTTTTTAATTTCAGTTCATCAAGTTGTACATTTTTTTATTAATAGGACATGGTCATTTTTCAAAATAAAAATTTTTTTATTAACATGTCTCACAGCTACATACTATTAAGCTCTCTTAGTTAAAGTAGAGCTTAATTAGTAGAAATGTATGTTAAAAATAGTATTTAGTAAATTTGAGGATATACTGGCAATTCATAATTTTTTTTAGAATGCCTCTTATTGATGTATTTCCCCTCCATCATTTATTTTCACCTCAGAAATAATGACATTGATAAGGTCTGTCACGGAGGTGAGGATTTTTCCATTAATGTAAGCCTAATGGATACATTTTCAGGGGAATTTTTTTTTTCGTTGTTACAATCTGCACGTTAAGCAAATGAAAATATTTTCACTTCTTTTTTTACATTAATTTACATCCCTGAAATTCAAGTTCACGGAGGTGAGAAGTCAGAATAACCACACCAAGTTTTTAAAAGCAAAATCCATCTTCTTGTTTTTCGACAAAAATCTCACAACTTCTTTATGGCTGGTAACTAAAAAAGGAGGCTCCTTTGTATCATGGAAAATAAACTTGGTTGCCATTACTGCCACGTGTTAATGAGGAATGGCATTTTGTGTTTAGGTAATGGAGGTGAGAATTTATTGTGTGACATGACTCCTTGTCCTACTAAAACGAACTAAAACACAATATTAAAAAATTAAATATATTTAAACAATTAGCATTTGAAACACTTGTGAAAGAAATAATAAATAAATAAGTATATACTTTTAATTAAACAAGTTATTAAGCAACATAAACAGTCACACATGGTGTGTGACATGCCACGGAGGTGAGAATTCACAGGTTGTGAACCAAAAATATACTAAAATAAAAATTATTATTAAAAAATGTTGAGAGGTTTAAATAGATATATATTTGATGAAATTAAAAATCATTGTTAAATGAATTATTCTTTAACGTTTTTTCTGTAAAAGGCGTGTAACAGAAAAGTTACACTTTTTGAAGAATGATCCATATAAGATTTAGAAGATTCAGAAATCTGACCAAGATAGCTGATATAACTTTTTGCATGTATTTCAAGCTCATATTAAAAATTTAAACATATTTTTTTTCTTTTCAATGCATTTGCTTTAAATTTAAATTGTGAAACTCAAATTTCATAAATTTATAAAGTGTAACAAATAATAATAAAGGTTATGGATCCTTGTTCCAAGCATAATCGATGGCCAAACATCAGGATTACAATTGTATAATTTTTAAATTTTGTTATTTAGATTCCTCTACAACTTAGACAATATCGTGTACAATCTCAGAAATGTATAGGTGCTTAATGTACAAATGATAACGCATAATGTACACAAAATATGGAGCTCAACAATCTGCAAGTGCTAAGTTAATTTTCAAATGCTTAAGCGTAATGTAATAAAGAGTAATATAAGTAATTTGCATTAAAAATATTCTAAACCAGATCAAAACAGTTACAGATGAAAATTCTGAATCCGACATCAATGTTTACTAATACTTTCTGCGTAGCTTCGCAGAATTTGGCACACGTAATGAAATGCGTTACAATTTCGTAGCACAAAGTTCTTTGAGATACGTTTATGAGTGAGGGGATTGAAAAAAGTTAACAAAATTTTCAGTAAAAATAACAGCATTTTTTTATTAGTGTATACATACAGTATATAGTACAACTAACCAATCTTTATCTAGCCATCCTCGTGTCAGCAAAGAAAGCAATGATTTCACAAGTTTGCTCAAATGTGACCAAATATGCTTTCAAATGTGTTCACGAACCATCTGTTGTCTGGGCTCGTGTGTTGGTACACGAGGTTCAGTATCCAGAGCACATTCGGAACACTTATGAAACCTTTTTTACTTCTGATGGAGCATATTCAGAACACGTCATAGTGCACATTCCCACATTAGGATTACTTTTTCTGAAACAAAGTGTTCCACATTGTGCAGGTTTATTTGTAGTGTTCCTCTTTTGTAAAGGAAGTAATGATGATGACTCACATATTTCTTTAAAAAGTTTCAAAATGAGAACTCTGGTTCAGAGTTCTTGGGGATTAATTACATCGTGCTCGAAGAATAGAAAAAGAAATGTGCTCTCTCAAAAAATATAAACTTTGAGATCATTTTGAACTGCCAAAGAAGAAAAATCTGGAATTAGTAATATACACGCTCATTCTTTGAAAACATTATGCAAAGAGATGATTTCAAGCAACAACTTTGTTTTGCCCCGCGAAATGATAATCAACTTTAAAAAGAGTAAAAATATATGAAATAATAAATGATGAAGTTTATAAGTGTGTAATAAACAAATTTCTCGGACACGAGTGGTACTGCCTTTCAGAAGCACTCTTTGGCCTTACCTATGGTCTATGATTTTTTTTTACGATAGTGTTTTTCACCAGACGAAAGGGAAAATTTTGAAAGCTTTAAAAACAGAAAAGGAAATTAGACTTTGAAGGGAACCCTAGTAGATAGATACAGATTCAATTTTTAAGAGGTCTGCATAATTTTACATCAAATAACGTAGTTAAAACTTTGAATAGATCTACAAAGATTTGTTTTTTAAGCGAAAATTTGTTTTTTAATCAACGAATCGTACTACTAGTCAAGTAAAGCAATAGTTAGTTCATTAGGACAAGGTGCTCTCCATTTGGCAGCGCCATAGAAAATGTTATCGAAATTTTTAACGTTGTTTTCGGTTTTTTTTTTTTTTTTTGGAGAAGGGGTGGTAGTCCCGCTCTTAGAAGACAATATATTATTCGGAAGAATGTGGGGGGGGGGGGTAGGGCTTGCGGCCTCGCTCTTGGGAGGAGGGGAGGTTCATTAGGATTTGTAAATAACATAGCAAAGCATGGATTGGAAGTGATGGAAGCGTATAATAAACGTCGTTCAAAAGACGAAAATCAAAAGCAATACTTATTACTGCTAGTGAAGCAATTTCGAAGCAAAATATTCGTAATTGCATTTTATTGTCCTAAAACGTAGTACCCTTTCGTTCGTTTTTGCAGTTCTGTTTTTTTAATGTGTTTTGATTAAATAAATTTAATTAATTTTTAATTGTATGAAACGCTAAATAAATAGAATTTTAACTGAAGTTAGATAAATTCTAATTTTCCCCAGAAGTTCAAAAGTTTACAGGTGTGGTAACGACCTTTAAAATCTAGAAAATATTATAATCATTCCAAAAAAAAAAAAAAGACATGGTTGCGTGTCCTTATGTAGGCGCATAACTGGATTTTGCAAATCATTTGCGGCTTCGAATTTGAAAAACAGATCACCCTGTTGTCATCAATTGCATGCCAATAGGGATTGCAATAACGGACCAAAAATGCAATACCGGTATTCGGAATTTTTTTAACGTGATACCGGAATACCGGTATTAATACCGGTATTAGAATTTACCCAAAAAACATTCAAAAACATTGTGTTTCGTTGCCATATTTTATTATTTTGTGCAAAAAGTGCATTATTTACTTATTGTGAACAAATATAAAATTAAGGAATAGATATCATAATAAAAAAACAATAATAGCAAGAAACATAATGCATCTATTTAATTGTCACTAAGCATAGAACTCATTTTCGTGAAAAAATTTCCTGCAGTTAAAAATATTCTTTTTAAACTCACGCAGGCCGATAGTACTGTTAATAATGCGCGATACACCTCCTGTACTTGCCGTATAGGAGGTGTTCCGCACCAAAAATCATTTTTGTGAGTGTGGGTGTTTCTTTTCTTTTGAGAGAAGTATTTTTCATATTAATATGAATAACTGAACAGTTAGTATTATATATATATATATATATATATATATATATATATATATATATATATATATATATATATATATATATATATATATATATATATATATATATATATATATATATATATATATATATATATATATATATATATATATATATAATATGTTCCAACTGCCTTACCTCTTAGCAAATGTTCAAGGTATTATATATTTTACTTCGCTTGGTACAAATCTGAATAGCGAGACAGAACAGCGCGCTAATACAGGTGATTATAAATTACTGTTGGTTATACACTGTAAAAAAAATTCGGAAACGTTTCTGAGTATATCGTGCAGCTGCGGTTCATGAAATTTTCAAAAACGTTTCTGAGTATTTCGGAATTCTCTTTCTATAGTGTCCGGAAACGTGTCTGAGTATTTCGGAATCCTCTTTCTGTAATTTTCAGAAACGTTTCTGAGTATTTCGGAATCCTCTTTCCGTAATTTCCAGAAATGTTTCTGAGTATTCTGTGCAGCTGTGGTTCATGAAAGTTTCGAAAACGTTTCTGAGTATTTCGGAATTCTCCAAACAATTTTCAAAAATGTTTCTGAGAATTTCGGAATCCTTTTTCCGTGATTTTTTCTAAAAAATAATTTTTTACTATAGTATTGCATGCCATATCAGTTTCAATTCCTTCATATCTAAGAGCAATGAAACAAGCAATTTTAAAATCATTCGTGGATTTTTTTTTTCTGAATTTCTAATAACAAATAGCATGGTTAACAGCATAACATACACTGTAAAAAAAATTCGGAAACGTTTCTGAGTATATCGTGCAGCTGCGGTTCATGAAATTTTCGAAAACGTTTCTGAGTATTTCGGAATTCTCTTTCTGTAATGTCCGGAAACGTGTCTGAGTGTTTCAGAATCCTCTTTCTGTAATATCCAGAAACGTGTCTGAGTATTTCGGAATCCTCTTTCCGTAATTTTCAGAAACGTTTCTGAGTATTTCAGAATCCTCTTTCCGTAATTTCCAGAAATGTTTCTGAGTATTCTGTGCAGCTGTGGTTCATGAAAGTTTCGAAAACGTTTCCGAGTATTTCGGAATTCTTCAAACAATTTTCAAAAACGTTTCCGAGAATTTCGGAATCCTTTTTCCGTGATTTTTTCTAAAATATAATTCTTTATTATAGTAGCGCATACCATATCAGTTTCAATTCTTTCATATCTAAGAGCAATAATACAAGCAATTTTAGAATCATTCGTGGATTTTTTTTTTTTTTTTGGAATTTCTAATGACAAATAGCATGGTTAACAGCATAACATATGCACAGTTATAAATTTTTGAAATATTATTAAATAGTCTACTAGTTTCACTCCTAATCACAAAATCGTCGGGGAATTGGAGTGGGGGTACCTTCTGAAAAGTGGGGATTGTTTGTTAAACAATCTTAAACTTCAGTTTTTCTCTCAATATTTTCAAGACAAAACTATCAACATATTGTATTTTTAATGCAGAACTTAAAAACATATCTTGTATCAAACTTGATAGCTTTTATCTTCGGATAAAATTTGACAGGACTTACCTACCCTTCGCGTTCCGGAATTCGTTCACCTCAAATCAATTTCTCTGACGAACAAAGTGTACCGAAAAGTACCAACAGAGAAATTGATGAATTTAAATATGACACCAAGTCCCCCTGCTGGAACCATTCGGGTTGATTCTTCTGTTCTTGCCCTTTTCCAGCTCATCACAAATATAAATACTTATTCAAAATAGGTTACTGATTTTATTTTTACAGTGTGCGCAAAATGCATTATATATTTTATTTATTAAAACATTGAACTCTATTACATGATTATTCCATTTCATATATACGAGAATACCCCCCCCCCACCATAAGAGTGATGGTGCACCCATAAAATGCTATGAAGCACCCCCCCCCCCTCGAAAAAGCAACATCATATACATTATAAATCAAAGTATCATATACATTATAAATCAAAGTATCATATACATTATAAATCAAAGTATCATATGAATTATAAGTCAAATACTTTAATATGGTGTAAAAATACAAAATTATTTTATTAAGTCTTTTTTTTTTTTTTTTTTTGCTTTTGGTAAAATTGAGGCTCGTAAAACGAAAAAAATGAAGACACTTTTAAATACATACATGTATTTATTTGTTAAATAAATTAATACACATTTAACTAATTTAAAGCGTTTCGCTAATGCAAATATTTAAAAAGATATCGTCATTTAGATAATACTGAAGCACTATGTTCCTAATTACAAGCGATAGTTTTTTTTTTTTAACTTCATACAATCTAGCTACACTGTTTACAAGAGAATGAAAACATGCAACCTTAAAGACGAACTATCAAACCTGACAATTTGCATATTATAACATTTAATTCATAATGCTTGATACATAAATGTTCAGCCAAATATTAACTGAGATTGACACATAAAAACAAAGTACACAATAACACTTATTTAAATTTTTTTATATGAACTAAATCTCTTTAAAGTAATAGAGTTGCAAAGCGACTTACCTATTCGTCGGTTTTGGTCTTTTGCAGGCTTTGGTCACCAAAAAGGTGATTTTTATGACAGAATAAAATTCTGCCAACAAAAATTACCCATTTGGTAGAAAGAAGAAAAGTATCCAAGAAAAAAGTAAATTACCTACACAAGTTATGCGACGCAATGAATTTACATGGCGTCCTCTAGGCAGTTATTTGGTTTTTAATTTCAGTTTGTATTCCTTCCGCGAGCATGCGTCGAGAATTTGCACTTCGTACTTAAAAATAAGTGACATAGCTTCAAATTCAATCTCATGACGATACATAAGCAAGAAAATATAAGACTTTAAAATTATCTTCAGTGAATTCATGCGAGGAACAAAACTTCTACTAATCCCCTTGATGAGTGTTACTTCGCATACATGAGTCAGCACTTGTTTTCATTGCGTGCTTTCGAAAGTTTCAGTTTAGATTTGCTGCTGGACTATAAAATTGCCGTGTAATCTGCGCATGCGTCGACTCTTACTTTCTTGCTAAACGGGAAACGTTTCTGATTATAGCAGAAAACTGCGGAGGGCGTACGAATCTGTGTATTACGGAAAACTTTTTTGTATATTCAGAGAGTTTTCCGAGATTTTTTACAGTGTATACACAGTTATAAATTTTTGAAAATTTATGAAATAATATAGTAGTTTCATTCATAATCACAAAATCGTCGGTGAAGGGAAGGGGAGTACTTTCTCAAAAGTGGGATTGTTTGTTAAACAATATTAAACTTCAGTTTTTCTCTCAATATTTTCAAGACAAAATTATCAACATATTGTATTTTTAATGCAGAACTTAAAAACATATCTTGTATCAAACTTGATAGCTTTTATTTTCGGATAAAATTTGACAGAACTTACCTACACTTTGCGTTCCGAAATTCGTTCACGTCAAGTCAATTTCTTTGACGAACAAAGTGTACCGAAAAGTACCAAGAGAAATTGATGAATTTAAATATGACACCAAAGTCCCCCTGCTGGAACCATTCGGGTTTATTCTTCTGTTCTTGCCCTTTTCCAGTTTATCACAAATATAGATACTTAATCAAAATAGGTTACTGATTTTATTTTTAGAGTGTGCGCAAAATGCATTATATATTTTATTTATTAAAACATTGAACTCTATTACATGATTATTCCATTTCATATATACGAGAGTCCCCCCCCACACCATAAGAGTGATGGTGCACCCATAAAATGATATAAAGCGCCCCCCCCCTTAAAAAAAGCAACCCCTTGAAAATGTCAATGACACAGTCTGCGTGGTGAACGACCCTCGTCTTCTCCCCATATGTGCATTGCATATTAATAACATAGTATTTAAAAACTGATCACTTTTAAAACGATGACATGAAATAATATTACTTTTTATTTCGGCATGTAAATGCAGCTGTTCCATTTTTGCCACTGACTCATTCCTCCTGACTGTCCTACATTAAACTAGTATATCCACGAAGGAAATGTTATTTTCGGAACAACTAAAGTCAAGGAATTTTTTTACTGTTAACCACATTTAACAAAATGAATAAGCAGATGAATTGATTGCATAACTATGTTCTTACTAATAGATAACATGGTCATTTTCTAATGGTATAAATATTTTTAAATGAATGAATAAATTATAATAAAAAAAGATGAATTATACCGGCACATTTTTTGTGAAGCATATTACAATACTAGAAAATATTTGCATTACCATATTTCTAATGAATTAAACAATTGATTTTTTTTTCTTTTTGAACGAAAATGTATGTACATCCAAGTATTTCGAAATAACTTTTCTGTGATTGCTTCTCAAATATAAATCTTATTTCTTTTGCGTAATTAATCAGTTTCAGTTGGTTACAACAAATAGTACACCGCGCACATAGGTATGTAGGATAACTTTAAATTAATTCATTAAACCCAAAAACAGTTACAATTGGAGCTTCATCAAATGCAAATAAACAAAAATATAAATGTATATAACAACATGTTTTAAAATATTCATTAATACTTACAAGTGAACATGAGCGGAAGAAAATCTAAGTACCTCCATTACAACTGAATAAGTAATCCATAGGGTTTCGTTTCATTAAGTATAAACACGGGTGTTGAAACTATTCACGCTTGAACACACAATATATATCTAATTATGGTCGCATTGGAAATTGTAAAGAAGCAAATGGTTATTAACGAACTTAATAGCTGCGTACATCGTCTAAAATACCAAGGGCAGTCCAAAATGCAAAGGCGTAAAATTAGTTTCGACACATTTCACTACTCTCTAGACATGAAATAACAAGCAATCCAATGCTAAACAGTTGCTGACTGCAGCAACCATAGATAAGAAAAAAAGAAGTTCTCGTTATTTCCGACTCATTGGCGCCCGTGTTGGAAGGATGAAATAGGTTTCGAAGCGTTGCGTCATCACTTCCGCTTCTAGATTTCTTGAAATAACAAAAAGCTTTCTGAATATTGAGGTGTTCGCTATTGGATGAAGGATTCCTACTATTTCGGAAACGTTTCCGATATATCCAGAAACGTTTCCGAAATTTGTGACAGTGTACTAACAAGAAAAAGGTTTTCTTAAAAGCACAGTCGAGAAAAACATTTAAAACAAAAATTATAAAAAAAAATGCTGCAATTAATGGTTGGAATGAATTGTTCTTAGCACAAACATATTCGTAATTACACTTAAAATTAGTTTTCACAAGAGGGCAAGTCAAGGAAATGGAGAAAATAAAACGTGATTCACACAAACTCACGAAAGTGCGATTTATCACACCATCTGGTGATGAAAATATCATTTTGTAATTAGTCCGCTACTTTTATTCATGGATATTTTATAAATTCGTGCTTTTGAAGCCAAATTTTTACTTCAATAGATTGATTTTGGAACTGTCATCTCGATAGAGAACCTTATATTTAAAATAACTGTAGACACCTCATTAATTAAAAACTATTTATTATTTTTAGCTAGTACCGAAAATACCGGTATCAAGAAATTTCAAAATAGCTTCAAATACCGGTATTCGGTAGTATATCGGTATTGCAACCACTACATGCCAGTATAGGGGAAGACCGCCTATATTGGACCCCCTAAGAACAAGAGGCCTGTGTCGCTAAATGTGAAGCAAAACAAAAATAAAAATTGGGCATCTGAAGCCAAATTTAGTTAGGAACCGCCATAGGTACTTACATTTTCTGTAAATATGACGATAATTTTAAAAAATATATATTTTTGACAAAGTTGCAAAAGTTCAATTTAGGAATGTAGGCACCTATATTGAACCATGCGCTTCCTAAATTGGACCGTAACAGTAAATGATATAATAACTTTGAACTGTACAGTCTTTTTACAGGATTTGCAATAGAATTTCTTTTGCTTTGGGCTAACCGCGCGCAGCGTTGATGAACCTACTGATGGCATTTCATACACTAAATCATGCTTTGCACTTCACCTTTATGGCAAATATTGTAATACCAGTTGTTTTGTGTGGTTTTTTGCTCCTTCTTTTGCGGCTTTTCTGTTCTGTGTTCTTTTTCTGTGGCGATGACGTTAGAACGTTTGCCGAAGTAAGTTTCCTTCATCTACCTTTCATTTTTTATGCAATAAAACCGACAATTATAACTTGATAAGAACTAATTACTGATTCCTCGGAACTTGTATTAATTTTATCCGTTCATTGTTCCTGTACGTCTTGAACAGCTGACACCAAACATGTAGCATGTTTACTTTGGTAGTCTCTTCTGGACTACAAACTTCTGACTCGGTTGCTTCCGAGTCGCTCTCATTACACACAATTGTAGGATAGACCGGGGCACGTTTACGCAGTGCACTTTTTTCAAAACGAGTTATAAATGGAGAGCCAACAGTCGTACCAAATTGATGCTGCTCCCTAGCAAATATTCTCACAAGTTTTTGAGCATCAGTCGAGCTTCGGTTTAGCATGCGGATAGAAAAACCTGTTTTCTGTCGAGCCGAGTAAATTTTGCGTTGAACGTTTTGAAGCTTATTGTGAAGAAATAATACTTTATTAAAAACAAATAAATATATAAAAAAATATCAGAATCTTATCTTTTCTTTTTTGAGAATGGTATTTACAGTGGCTCCCAAAAGTGTTCGTTTAGTAAAACCAAAATAACTCAAAATTGAATTCGAATATGAAGTCCAATATTTTTTCACATCATTCCTATGTCATTCTAAATACAACCCATTGGTTTTTTCAAAATATTGACGGATCTTCTTTTTGAAATGGGTCAGGAAACGAAGAGACAGAGAAATAACACGCCACAAAAGTCATCAAACACTGAAATATTTCCGAATAAATTCATGATTAAAATTAACATATGCCGTTTTATTAATATTTTTGCATTGTGTTGACCCGTATAAGTCATTCGGCTTTGTTGTTTTGTTTATTTATTCCTTAATATTGTGCTTATTACTGTAAAATGGCTGGTATTCGTAAAAAACCGCAAAGAACATTCAAAATTTGAATTTTTTCTCACAGTGAGGGCACATCCTAGGGTGTCGGCCGCCCGTGTGCAAAGACCTAATGTGCCGCCCCTCAAGAATAATTTGCATATTTTGACTAATCTTTGACGTCCATATAAATATTTCTTCAAATTTCTATATCAAATTCTAATTTAAAAAAAACAAAACAAGAATGATGAACTTATAAAAAGGAAAAAAAAGTTTTATAGTAAGAAACTTCTTAGGTACAATTTATATCTTTGAAGAAAGTAATAAATACCAAAATTTACTAGTCGTAAAAACGCATTTTATAGTCTGTCTTCGGTGACATCAGATAAAGGACGGAATAGGAGGAATAAGGGGAGGGGGGATTGCTCCCAGAAAATTATCGAAATTGGCGTACGAAAAATAGTTTTAGTAATATTTGGTTGTGTTTGGTTGCAAGGAGAAAAGATTCAGGTATATTCAAGGTGCATGGAGAAATTTTCGAAATTGACGTCAAATATTGCTATTTTAGGAACATTTTCGAGACTTCACGGGAAAAGTAATGTTGGAGTTCTCTCCGAAAATTCTTTCAAAATTGAAGTCAATTCGAAGCTACTTTTTGTGACCGTAGCTTAGGAAAGATCGGCGCTCTTCCCGAAATTTTTCCGAAACTGAAGTTTTAAACAAGCAGTTTTGGGTTATCTTTGTTGACGTTGCTAGAGAGAGGGAGATTCAATTATCTCTCATTGAAAGTTTTTTCGAAATTGAAGTTTAAAACACAAATTTAGGCTGTCTTTGGTGACGGTAGGAGATCTGGCGGCTTTCCTCCGGTAATTTCTCGGCACTATTGTTTCAAAAACCCATTTTTGGCTATATTTGAAAACGATAGGGGAAACGTGAAAAAATTCCGAACCGAAATATTTTTCGGAACTAAAATCCATTTTAGGCTATTTTTGAGAAGGAAGGGTTTTGGAGCTCCAAAGCGGATATTTCTAAAAGCGCAATTTTATGCTATCTTTGGTAACGTTAACAAAACTGGGAAGCTTCGGCGGATCTTTCGGATATTTTTCGATATTAATATCTGAAAAACACAACTATAGACTTTCGCCCACCTCACTTCGACGATTGATGGGTATATGCCTTAGCGCCGTGAAAAGTTACATAAGCCAAACTCCTCTAGAGTTTTTTAGAAATTGAAGTCCCAAAATCGTATTTTAGGCATTGTTTGATAACGACGGGACAAAAAGCGGGCGGGGGTTCAATGTGCCCTCACGAACTGTTTTTTGAAATTGAACTCAATTTCAAACTGAGGGGGTGGGATTAGGGGCCTCTCTAAAGACGCTAATTGAAACTATCATTGGTAGTAATGTTTGGGAATGGATTTTGGGGCTCTCCATCGCAAAAATTTCGAAAAAGAAATACGAAAAATGTCATTAAGCAATTTTTGATGACATTAAGAAAGGCTGTCCTCGGAAAACACATTTTGGATTTTAAAGCCAACATTTTCAGGCTATGTTTGATTAAGTTAAGTTGGAAGGGGTGAATCAGAGATTTAATTGGGTCCTTAAGATCGGTGGTTCAAGCAGCAAAATTTTCCGAAATTTAAGTCCTAAAAACGCCATTTTAAGCCTTCTTTAGTCTCGTCAAGGAGGTCATGGCATCCTTTTGGATCTTCGTTTTGGAACGACGTTTAAATTTATTACCCCTGATTTGCAACCTGGCAGTCATCCGTGATTTTAATTCGAAAAAAATGCTGTAAAGGGGGAAAATTAAAAAATTTTAGTTCATTAAAATATGTTTGACTCTCAGGGGAGTCGCAATTTTCCACTGTCTCTCCACGCAGCCGCGATTGTTGAAAACAGAATTTGTTGTTTGAAATGCTTGCGAGAGTATCTAATCAGTATAGCTTTTTTAAAATATAATATATAAAAAACGTCTTCATTGTGTTTAGGTCTATAAAAACTTGGGGGGTAAGCATTAGTGGCCGCCCTGGGCTCTGAGTGTTCCTTTTAGAAGGCCCCCTTTCATGCTTTAGGAGGGGGCCATTTCCCTCATCTCCCCTCCCCTGTATCCATGCTGATTACCGGTTCTGTCATAAATTTTGCACCCAAATGAAGCATGTGTGTAAAGAGAAGATATTAATGGACAATGAACCAACACAATGTTCCCTAACAATCTATTTTTCTTAAACTATGCTATTACTAGCAAAATTTCTTGCATCAACCTTGACAGATCTTGATATTATACTGACGGCGTCAATATTGACGTGTTTCATACTGCATAAAGCTTGCATAAAGATTAAAAAGCAATATTACAATAACAACACGTATGCAACATTGCATTCATCTTAAAATATCAATATTGATATTACCTTACAATAACAACATTGCATACATGTTGACGCCGTCAGGATGATATTGATTTCATGCTGTCGCCGTCAAGGTAATTAGTACACAATGGAACAGGTGGACCTTCGTTGATACTTGCGCATGCTCACAGTTCTTTCTACCCAGCGTCCCTCGCATTGCTGGCACATCTTCCTGCTTCGACCTGCGATTCAGTCGGTTCAGAGGAGCTGCATGTGGCGTTGCATTCTTTTAGGCTTCGTTAAGTTGGTTGCTTAGTTATTAGTGTGGAATAGTATTGTTTTAGGAAAACTTATGAATGACTGATAACTGCATTTGTTTATTAATATAGTACTAAACAAGTCATATCGCAGACGATGTGCGATCAATGTTAGAAATGGCCGAAAATAGCTTTTTTCGTCCCTAGACTTTGAAACAAAGGACACGAAGCCCAGAATTTCGTATTATCACTTCAATCTCACGTAAGATTATTTTTATTCAATGGTTATTTATGTTATTCTTTAAGAAAAATTCACATGTTTTGTCCATGGGATATTTTCAATGCTGACATCCATTTGAAAATGTACTTTATTGTATTTATTTATTTATTTATTATTTTGCTATCTTTACTCTTAAATATGCTATAAAAACTTCCGCAATTATTCCTAACTATGCATTTTATGTCTTTATAATACAATTAGAAGCATGAATTTAAAAAATAATTCAAGTATTACGCAAAACAAGGAAACTTTCATTTTTTAAATTAAATTGCGAGTACTATTAATACCTTTATATGAATTTCCGATCAGATGTCAGCTTTAAGAAAATATTCTCAGGCTAGAAAACTATCTTGAAGAATAACAGAAATAATTAAAGAATGAAATTTCTCGAGTTTAAAGTGAAAATAATACAAATAAATAAATGGATAAAACAGCTTGCAAACGTGCTGATTTCATACTGTCATGTCAATGTATCCTGACATTTTCCTGTCATATCAATACGTATGCAATATTACAAAAGCAAGATCATCTTGCCTAGACCTTGATTTCATGCTGTCATGACAACATCTTGATATTATCCTGTCATATCAATACGTATGCAAGATTACAAAAGCAAGATCATCTTGCCTAGACCTTGATGTCATGCTGTCATGACAACATCTTGATATTATCCTGTCATATCAATACGTATGCAATATTACAAAAGCAGCCTACCTTGATATTTTCCTGATATTATGCTGCATACACCTTGTCAGTCAATATTGTGGAAGCCTCCTGACAGCATAAAGGGAGTAACATAACAATATTGAGGCAGCATTAATGCAAGATGATTTTTCTTGCATGTCAACCTTTATGCAATACTGAGGCAAGATATTTTGCTTACTGGGATGCTTTCAGGAAATCGACACTTACTTTGATAATTGAACCTTTAAAATTCAGCATATTTATTCGACTTATTATAAGTTATCTTGTGAGAAATTCTTGAGGAATTTTGCTCGATTAAAAGAACTATATGCGGCCTGCGGCCGCCCCTTGCTTTGGCCGCCCTTGTGCGGTGCACACTCTGCACACCTGCTAGGATCGGCCCTGCAGTAGTGGTAAATTGGTTTGAAATGTCTATAAATTAGTTAATTTATTTGTTTGTATAGTAAAGTGCTTGATAAAATGCTTTAAAGAAAGGAATTGGACCGAAAACTAGATAAGAAAAGGTCAACAGGCAAAGTTGACAAAACGTGATCGGAGATTTAAAGTTAAAAAAAATATGAAAAATACACATTTGAGTGCTGTAAAAGTTTCTGCAAAGTTAAATGAAACATTTTATATTTAATTTTCACCTAAAATTGTTCGTCAAGTTCTCTGATTAGCTAAATTAAATGGGACCTCTTCCCGCAGAAAATTTCTTGGTCGTGCGAAAAACAGAAAACTTACGCTTTTCGTTTCAAAATCAATGATAAATAAGCTAAAAACGTTTTAGAATCACGTTTTACTTACAGATAAAAATTAATTCAACATTTTTGGTTAAATTGTTGCATAATTGTAAGTAGAAGAAAAAATTAGGAACTTACTCTTAAGAACTTATTTGGATCAGTTGATCAGGTCGGTGGAGGTGTTCTAGTGTGAGGGTGCATATCAGCATCAGAACTTGGTAGTTTGGAATTTTTTGCTGAAATAATGAATCATACTGTTCCTTTAAATATCTTAAAAGCCAATTTTGAACATTTAGCCAAAAATTGGTTATCGGAAAAAAATTTGTTTTTTATCAAGATTACGATAAGAAGCACACGGTTTTCAATGTTTGCGTCTAGTGCTTCGAAAATTGTCCTAAAGTTTAGAAAATACTCCCTCAATCTCCAGAATTTAACTTAATGTAACGTATTTAGCGATATCTGGAGGCTAGATTACGAAAATAGGGCTTTAAAACGAAAATAGAGCTAGAAACAGTAAGCCTCGAAGTGTAGTTGAACACTTACTCAGAAATTACGCAAAAAAAAGAAAGAAAAAGAATGAAATCTATTCCCAGACTTTTAAAAGGTGTTATGAATACTGTATGATATTCTACGAATTAATAACTTAATCAAAAGTTAGATTATTCAATAATATATAGACATTTGATAAAGTGTACGAAGACTTTTGTGAGATAAAATTTCCGGCACTTTTTGATTTTTGATTTTTAAAAAATTAAGTTTTAATATTTTTTAAAAACTTTTTATGTAGTTTTGCTAAAAATTGATCATAGATCTTATAATTAAGTATTTATTCCGAAATATTAATTCTAACCAATGGATTGGGGCCTATTTCGTTGAAAGTCGTAGGTGTACGAAGACTTCTGGGAGCCACTGTATATGGGCAGAAAAGTTATTAAATCTTGTTGCACGTTAAAAATAAATCCAAACTTACCGACGGGGCAAGTTTACGTATTTTCATCGGGACACATTTACGCACGTTCTTACTGTATCTTACTACCCTGTCTTACTTCTAAACGGGCCCCGGACGCTTTTTTCGCTCTGTACTGTATCAAATCTTTAGTATTTTCAGATTATTTAGTTTTGAAAACCACCATTCCTTTTTAATTAAGTAACAGATTCGTAGCTCATAGCTTACAATCATATAGTGCTGTCTTCATGTCTGTTTAGCTTTAAATGAAAATACACTATTCAGCCTGTAATACATTTTTTTTTATTTTAAAGATGGTAAGACATTACGTTCAAAATACTAGCAGAACCACGTTAGATGCCAAAATAATGAAAAGGCTTATCCGATAATCCAAGTATTTCTCCCACTAGGCCTTCCTTACGTATGGACTACCCCAGCTGAGACCATTTGAATAGTAGTACCAAAGCTTAGGAACCAGGAAAGGATTGAGAGCATCCTCTTTTTTTTTCTAACTGAACTGGGATTGAAGAAGCCCTCAGACAAGAGCAGTTAGAAGCTACAAAGAAAAAAAAAAACAAAATGGGCAGAACAAAATTTAAAAAAAAGATAAATTACTTTAGAAATTACAAGTTTCTATTGAAGCAGAAATAGAAGAAATCAAAGGAAAAAAGTATGAAAGCAAAACCTGCGACGAGGAAAAAGTTAGTTCATTCTGTAAAAAGGAAATTAATGAACGATTTTGTTTACTAAGTAGAAAATTGTGCTTGCATCTATTGTTTGAATGCACACAACCAATCTAAAAAATGACAAGATAGAGTTCAATGTCTTAGATGTCAAACGCGGTCCCATGACAAGTATGCGAAAAGAAATGCTTTATTTTTGTTAGTAAAATTTAACAGTGATGAAGAAGAAGACTAAATAGTTTCTGTTTTTAATTAGCAATAAGCCCTATGATTTTAGTTCAGCCTATAAAATGTTCTTTTATTAATTATTTGTGATGTTCTTATTTTCAAAGTGTTTTAAGAGAAATAAAACATTTCAATTTGGTTAATTATGTATATTACTTACTCCTTGGTGTCATTTTTATTATGCGTAAACTTGCCCCGTGTTCGGGACAAGTTCACGCAACCGACTTGGACTCAAAAAAACATTTTTTTTAAGGTTAAATCCACAACCTGAACTGTAACTGAATATACAAATTTTAACTTTATTAACTGCTTTATAAAACCACAATGTCTAAAGTTTCATAGGTTCAAACATAAAAATTAGAAAATTCATTAAAAAAAACCCCTTGATGATACCCCGGTCTACCCTACAAATAGGTCGAACTCCTGTTCTAGAGAATCCATTCCCAGAATATTGGCCACACTTGTAGTTTGTCCATAAGAGTCACCTAACAGTTATCTTATTTATTGGGTAATGGACCTCATTGGATGTTCTCGAATCCACGTACACTGTAAAAAAAATCCGGAAACGTTTCTGAGTATATCGTGCAGCTGCGGTTCATGAAATTTTCAAAAACGTTTCTGAGTATTTCGGAATTCTCTTTCTGTAATGTCCAGAAACGTGTCTGAGTATTTTGGAATACTCTTTCTGTAATTTTCAGAAACGTTTCTGAGTATTTTGGAATACTCTTTCTGTAATTTTCAGAAACGTTTCTGAGTATTTCGGAATCCTCTCTCCGTAATTTCCAGAAATGTTTCTGAGTATTCTGTGCAGCTGTGGTTCATGAAAGTTTCGAAAACGTTTCCGAGTATTTCGGAATTCTCCAAACAATTTTCAAAAACGTTTCCGAGAATTTCGGAATCCTTTTTCCGTGATTTTTTCTAAAATATCATTTTTTACTGTACGATTGCATACTATATCAGTTTCAATTCTTTCATATATAAGAGCAATGAAACAAGCAATTGTAGAATCATTCGTGGATTTTTTTTTTCTGAATTTCTAATGACAAATAGCATGGTTAACAGCATAACATATGCGCAGTTATAAATTTTTGAAAATTTATGAAATAATATAGTAGTTTCATTCTTAATCACAAAATCGTCAGCAGAGGGGAGGGGGGTACTTTCTCAAAAGAGGGATTGTTTGTTAAACAATCTTAAACTTCAGTTTTTCTCTCAATATTTTCAAGCCAAAATTATCAACATATTGTATTTTTAATGCAGAACTTTAAAACATATCTCGTATCAAACTAGATAGCTTTTATTTTCGAATAAAATTTGACAGAACTTACCTACCCTTCGCGTTCCGGAATTCGTTCACCTCAAATCAATTTCTCTGGCGAACAAAGTGTACCGAAAAGTACCAACAGAGAAATTGGTGAATTTAAATATGACACCAAGCCCTCCTGATGCAACCATTCGGGTTGATTCTTCTGTTCTTGCCCTTTTCCAGTTCATCACAAATATAAATACTTAATCAAAATAGGTTACTGATTTTATTTTTACAGTGGGCGCAAAATGCAATATATATTTTATTTATTAAAACATTGAACTCTATTACATGATTATTCCATTTCATATATATGAGAATCCCCTCCCCCACCATAAGAGTGATGGTGCACCCATAAAATTCTATAAAGGCACCCCCCTTAAAAAAAGCAACCCCTTGAAAATGTCAATGGCACAGTCTGCGTGGTGAACGCCCCTCGTCTTCTCCCCATATGAACATTGTATGTTAATAACATAGTATTTAAAAAATGATCACTTTTAAAACAATGACATGAAATAATATTAATTTTTATTTCGGCATAAATGCAGCTGTTCCATTTTTGCCACTGACTCATTCCTCCTGACTGTCCTACATTAAACTAGAATATCCACGAAGGAAATGTTGTTTACCGAACAACTAATGTCAAGGAATTTTTTATTGTCAACCACATTTAACAAAATGAATAAGCACGTGAATTAATTGCATAACTATGTTGCTTACTAATAGATAACTGGGTCATTTTCTACTGGTAATAAATATTTTTTAAATGAATGAATAAATTACAATAAAAAAAGATAAATAATACTGGCACATTTTTTGTGAAGCATATTGCAATACTAGAAAACATTTGCATTACCATATTTTTAATGAATTAAACAATTGATTTTTTTTTCTTTTTGAACCAAAACGTATATACATCCAAGTATTTCGAAATAAGATTTATATTTGAGAAGCAATCACAGAAAAGTTATTTCTTTTGCGCAATTAATCAGTTTCAGTTGGTTACAACAAATAATACACCGCGCACATAGGTATGTAGGATAACTTTAAATTAATTCGATAAACCCAAAAACAGTTACAATTGGAGCCTCATCAAATGCAAATCAACAAAAATAGAAATATATATAACAACATGTTTTAAAATATTCATTAATACTTACAAGTGAACATGAGCGGAAGAAAATCTAAGTACCTCCATTACAACTGAATAAGTAATCCAAAGGGTTCGTTTCATTAAGTATAAACACGGGTGTTGAAACTATTCACGCTTGAACACACAATATATATCTAATTATAGTCGCACTGGAAAGAAAATGGTTGTTAACAACTTAATAGCTGCGTACATCGTCTAAAAAATCAAGGTTAGTCCAAAATGCAAAGGCGTAAAATTAATTTCCACACATTTTACTACTCTCCAGACATGAAATAACAAGCAATCCAATGCTAAAGAGTTGCTGACTGCAGCAACCATAGATAAGAAAAAAATAAGTTCTCGTTATTTCCGACTCATTGGCGCCCGTGTTGGAAGGATGAAATATGTTTCGAAGCGTTGCGTCATCACTTCCGCGTCTGGATTTCTTGAAATAACAAAAAGCTTTCTGAATAATGAGGAGTTCGCTATTGGATGAAGGATTCCTACTATTTCGGAAACGTTTCCGATTTATCCAGAAACGTTTCCGAAATTTGCTACAGTGTATCACAGGTTTCATTGAAATATGTGGACAAAGGCTTAAAAAAGGACACGTCCAAGGGCTGTAACCGATTCTTAGTGTGTGCTGGAAGAGGAGGCATTACACCGTTATCGTTATCCAAGTTTATAGCATAACCCCACATCATCATTCCTACAGAGAGCTAAGGCTCTTTCCATTATTTTCCCATCTAAGAACCAAATTTCCCCTTTTAGAGATCTTCTAAAACCAAGATTGATAGAAATTAACGTTCTTATATAGAAATCAACTAAAAAAAAAAAAGGTTAACGAGTACAAATGTCAGTCAAATTAAAATAAAAAAATAAGGAATTTTTTCTAACAAAACTGATATTGAAGCTTCTGACTAAAAAAGAAAAGAAGGAAAAAAAAACTATTTTACGCGGTTGAAGCTTCTAAGCAACTTATTTAATAAAAACCAGTGTGAATGCGTTAATAAGCCTTAATTTATATTTTAAGTAATCCTAAATGCGCATTTAAATGTCACCACTAAATTATTTTCTATAAAAAAATTAAAGTTTGTTTGAATTTCACGTTTTTAAAATGGACTACCGGTCCTTGTAATTAATCAAATAATCAGTCAACAAGTTACGTGAAAAAACAAATTTCAGGTGAATTGAAAAACTATATTTAACAAAACTGAAATCGAAGCTTATTGGATAAACACCTAGTTTTATGGGTGGCAGCTTCTAGAAAGTGTGCTTGAAAAAAACAAAAAGTCAAAATGAATTTTCTGAATTAGTGCTAACATATGCTCAAAACAATCCTAACTACGTTATTAAGTTACACTTATCACATATTTTATAACATGATAAGTAAAAAGGCTTGCTTAATTACATATTCTTAAATTGGACCACCGGTCCGATATAGGAAAAAGTTTTCGGTCCAATAAAGGAAAACACGTAATTTTTTATTCTTTTAGTTATACCTTGCTTACAAGTTTCCCAATCGTGCAGGTAAATACGTTGCTGTAATCTCTATTAAATACTGTTTGTAGTACTATAAAAGCAATTTTCTCATTTCACA
Organism: Uloborus diversus; assembly: GCF_026930045.1. NCBI lineage: Eukaryota > Metazoa > Arthropoda > Arachnida > Araneae > Uloboridae > Uloborus > Uloborus diversus. The sequence continues at coordinate 67,194,070 of NC_072733.1, forward strand.
AATTTTAGTACTATACTACTAGATACAAGTTCTCTAAATAAGATCGAGCACGTTTTCAACACAAATCACATTGTAACTAAAGCTATGCAGATCGAAATGTGACAAAACTTCATCCCCAAAGGTTTCAGACACAAATCTTTATATTTCCAACCGTAGAATGTAGCATAGAACTCTACGCTAAATTTGTAGCCCCCGGTCCAATTTAAACAGTGGTCCAATATAGGCAGTGTTCCCCTATGACTTCAGTGTTTTTATTATTTACCGAATGTACTATCATGTACACGTCTGACTTAAACGGGGGAAAAAGTAGAAAATAATTCTATACTTCAGAATAAGTACAACGTAAGTCACATAATCGTGATTCCACAGAAGAGAAGGAAAAGGTAATCTGGCCCATGCAAAAGATGGGACGCGTGCTCTTTTAATCTGGAAAATAATGGCAAAGGTTTTTTTTTTTTTAGACTTGCGTTCACATGACTCGATGCCGAAAAATTAAAGCAAAGCCTTTATGAAAAGTAGCTTCGGCTCGCCGTAAAAGCTTCATCTAGGTTTATTTCTTACCAGCTTTCGAATGGTGCCGAGTTTGAAATAATACTATCATTCCTTCGCATTGAAAGAGCAATTTTTTGCCATTTTATGATTTAAAATTGGTGAAATGGTCATTTCCATTTAGTATAACGTGCATCGTTACTCTTAGTACTTTTGACAAACAGTTCCGATTTTTCCATTTTTAAGATTTATAAGCACAGTGATTGCAAGTTAAAGACATGTTTTTGGTGAAAGTAAAATTTTCGAAAGGGAGAGCTAACATCTTTACCCTTAATAATGTCTTTGTAAAATTTTAAATTCTTCTCATTCAGGCCACATTACAGCGTTTTTTTTTTTTTTATTTAAAATTTCAAAACGAGTTGGTAATTATGCACAGCTTTCTCTAGACGTTTTGAATCGTAATTTTAAAATTTCTTAAGGTACAAAGTTATTATATTTTTGTTTCCCGAATAAGCAATGTATCTGGAGCATATTCGAGAAATATCGCGTTAAAATTAGTGTATGTATATATCTGTACCTTGGAGGGATACAACACTATGTCCATTTTTTTCCAAAATGACAATACAGAGTTGAAATCAACTTTTCTCATATTTCCAGAGGCATAGAGCACTATGTCCAAAACCAGTTTTTAATTAATGTATATAGAGTATTTTAAAAGAACAGCAAGTCCACTTTGACTTAGAGGGATAGAACACCATGTGGTTAAAATTACTCTCCTGTAAAGTTATGAAAATGGACATAGTGTTGTATCCCTCCGAGGTACAGATATATGCTCTATGATTTAGAAACACTTCTTAGATTTGATAAATTACTAATTGGATAACTACAAAATGCCCTGAAGGATCATCTCTGGTGGCGAAATAAACTCCTTGGGAAGAAGATAAAACGAAATGCCAAAATCGATTACACAACGTTTCTTCTAGCAATCGAACCACACCCTATGGTTTTCGAAACTAAGTTATGTGATCAGCTGTCACATAAATATTTCAATACATTCTAAATATATGGATAAACTGATGCCGTATATATGCTACTAGTGATTTAAATCACGCTTGACAAAATATACAATACGAGAAGTGAATATTATATATTTTTAATTTTTTCACAATTGCTTGATATTAAACATTCACTAAATATCTTGGTTGTATTGCAATGATCCAAATCAGGAATTCTGAGCCGCTGATTGAGCAGACTAGCATCAGTCTACGAAGATCGGTCCTTTAAAATGTTTACCTGTCTGCGTTAAAGATTTTTATTTATTCAGGAAATTGGTAACTATTTGGAGGATTCTCTGCTCGTAAAAAAGTTTCCTGAATTGCTACAAGTTTCATGAATGCAGACGTTTCACTGCTGAGAAAAATATTTTTAGCTAAAAGTTTAAAGATTGATTAAGCGTGTTTATTAAATATATCTGCATTAGTTCAATTACGGTCCATCTAGATTGACTAAGCTCGTAATGATAGCGAATAAGTCACTGGATAATTGCAGCTTTGCAAGACAAGAATTGCAGCCAAGGAGATTTTTGGTTCTTACTTGCAATTGTGTCTTAATGCTAGCAATGGCTGCATTAATGCTTCTGGAGCTTGCTTGGTAAATCAGGAAGGTCCCAATCAGTCACATTAAACCTACATAATTTTTCTTGAAGGTTCCAGAGACATGACTGGCTTTAACCGGGAACATTTCCAAATTCTTCAGAAAGTTTCCAGGATAATTTTAGAAAAGTTACTGACATTTAGCGGAAAACGTTCCTGAAAAATAATGGGCAGCTGATATGTCCAATTTCTTCCAGTAACACATCTTGCAAGACCCAAGAACGTTTTCCGCTAAATGTCAGTAACTTTTCTAAAATTATCCTGGAAACTTTCTGAAGAATTTGGAAATGTTCCCGGTTAAAGCCAGTCATGTCTCTGGAACCTTCAAGAAAAATTATGTAGGTTTAATGTGACTGATTGGGACCTTCCTGATTTACCAAGCAAGCTCCAGAAGCATTAATGCAGCCATTGCTAGCATTAAGACACAATTGCAAGTAAGAACCAAAAATCTCCTTGGCTGCAATTCTTGTCTTGCAAAGCTGCAATTATCCAGTGACTTATTCGCTATCATTACGAGCTTAGTCAATCTAGATGGACCGTAATTGAACTAATGCAGACGTTTCACTGCTGAGAAAAATATTTTTAGCTAAAAGTTTAAAGATTGATTAAGCGTGTTTATTAAATATATCTGCATTAGTTCAATTACGGTCCATCTAGATTGACTAAGCTCGTAATGATAGCGAATAAGTCACTGGATAATTGCAGCTTTGCAAGACAAGAATTGCAGCCAAGGAGATTTTTGGTTCTTACTTGCAATTGTGTCTTAATGCTAGCAATGGCTGCATTAATGCTTCTGGAGCTTGCTTGGTAAATCAGGAAGGTCCCAATCAGTCACATTAAACCTACATAATTTTTCTTGAAGGTTCCAGAGACATGACTGGCTTTAACCGGGAACATTTCCAAATTCTTCAGAAAGTTTCCAGGATAATTTTAGAAAAGTTACTGACATTTAGCGGAAAACGTTCTTGGGTCTTGCAAGATGTGTTACTGGAAGAAATTGGACATATCAGCTGCCCATTATTTTTCAGGAACGTTTCTGAATTGATTTTACAGTGCTTTAGCCAAACTGACCTTACACGATTAAACATCAATACAAGTTGTCTTAATTGTTGAATCAATGAATTTTATTTCATAATATTTAAAGATATGTTGGAAAAATTTCGTAATCCAAAGAAATAAGTATAAATGAATTCGAAAAATAAACGAATTACACTAAAACTTTTTTAAAAATGTAAATAAATAAGCATAAAATATTTTATTTTCGTTACTATTTTCTTCCTTCCGAGAAGTTACTTTCTTCTAAGGATATACTGTCAAATCGCATAAGGTTAAGAAGCTTACCTAAACGACAAAACTGAATGTATTTAAATATTTTCAAAGTCTGTAAAACACTTTTTGCAACATGGGTTCTGATGTTATTGAACTTATTATCACATTTAAAAAATAAAAATTCATAAACTTGAGTTGGCGCACGAAATATCTTTTAAAGTGACAAAACTACGCGCATTTTAAAAGGTCATGCTTTTTCGCCCTAATGCATAAACTGCAGAGGTAGCGTGTCTGCCTCACTTGCGTGAGCTAAAATCTAAAACTTTTTAGAGAATAAAACTGATGTAGAATTGTCCTTGACAAGACACTATCCCAGATAATACCAAAAAGAGATTTTGTCCAAATACGTATATACCCCATGTTTAAGATTTTTTAGACATTTAAACCTTCCTCACAGTATTTTAGATTACTTTTCGCCTACAGACTAAAAAATGAATAAAACTACATGTTTATTGCTTTTTATATTAAGTAAAATTCGTTGCAGAGCAGATACTATCACAATTGTCACTAATGTTACAAAAGTAATCTCATTCGGAAAATAGTATTTGAAGTGATGTATTAAACCAGTAAACTTTAAAAATTAATCTTCATTATAAATATTAGTTCTGGGACAACATTCTGGGACTGGAAAATATTTCAAAGTTTTTCAGTTGAAGCATATAGTTTCTCGACACTAAGTTTAAATGTTTTACCATATTGTTCTGTTTTTCGACTGTTACGTGAGATAACCATGAAAAATAGTTTATTAAGGTATGCATCCGACAATCAATTTTCATGATTGAAACTCATTTTAAGTATTTTAATTTGGATGTATTGTAAGTGAAAACTATTTCAAAACAGCAATTGCTTCACATTAACAGTTTAGATTTTATACATTTAGTGTTGAATCTTTATCATATTACTCCCCTTTTAAACTGTTAAGTCAGTGGCAAAACAGCCCACGGGAGCCAAGATCTGCTGTGCCCATCTCAATTTTCATGACCAAGAGCTCTGGGGAGCATGGTAGATGTTCCGGTTAGGTGAACAGCAGAACGTAGAACCCCCTGGGTTTAGTACACAAGTACACTTGGTACTCATTTTATCGACTCACAGAAGAGCCGTGACATCACTATGATTTTGAGTTTCTCTTTCTAACTGCTGCCTGTATATATAATTAAAATATTCCCCTTTGATAATACGTACTTAAAAAAATATATAAACTTTTTAAAAAAACACATCTATTTCCAATTGTGAACCACCAGCTATTTCCAATTGCGCGAGCCACCAATTACCACTAGCGAAGTAAGGATACTGAAAGCAAAACATTTTGTTTGATACACTGTAAAAAAATTCCGAAACGTTACTGGTTATTTCCGTGGAACGTTTCGTAATTTCAGAGGTTTTCACCTATTTCCCCAAAAAATCAAGTATCTTCGCAAAAAAGTTTCCTGAATTCCTAAAAGATGCACGAATGCAGACCTTGCACTGATGTGAAAAATATTTTTTGCTACCAGTTTAAATATTGATGGAGCGTGTTTATTAAGTGTATCGGCTTTAGATTGTTGATGGCTCGTCCAGATTGACTAAGCTTCCAATGGGAGCAAATAAGTCACTGGATAGCTACAGTTTTGCGTGGCAGGAATTGCAGGCAAGGAATATGCTTGGTTCTTGCTTGCAATTTTCCCGTAGCTTGGCCGTGGTTGCTCTAATATTTATGGAGCTTTCTTGGTAAATCAGGAAGGTTCCAATCAAATAAATTTAACCTATTTAATTTTTCTAGAAGGTTCACGACTGGCTTTAATAGGGGAGATTTCTTAATATTTCAGAAAGATTACTGACTTTTATCGGAAAAAGTTCCTGGTTTTTTTAAGATATGTTACTGGCTGTAATTGGTCACATCAGCTGCCTATTATTTTCCAGGAACGTTTCTGAATCGTTTTTACAGTGTAGTGTCAATTTTATTAAATTGTGGAGTAAAACTTTTGACAGCACATTACTGACAACAGATAATCTCAAAGTAAAGATAAATTTAAATGCATTTAACCATTTCTCACCTTACTGATGAATAAAACTTTCAATTTTTTTCAACTATGCCCTTTTCATTTAACGTTGCATTTTTACAAACAAAACTATGGTAACGGCACTCGTAACAGACATGCTTAAGACATCTATTTCAGGTTAACTCAATTTTCTGAGCTTTTTAATGTATTTAGACTTTTTAAACTATTTTCTCTTATGCAACAACGTCATCTAACGTTTGGCTGCTTCTGGATCCTCAGAATTAGTTAATTCTATTTTTATTTGCTCAATTTCGAAAAAAGGCCCGACCCCCAGTAGCAGGCACCGACAAATCTGATGATATTCAGTAACAGATAGGATGAGAAAAGTGAGTAATGGACAAAATTTTCTTTTTCTCTTCAAAATGTGCAAAATTTTTTTATTTTTAGAACTAAAGCCTATTTAAATTTAAATGAACATGAAACACCAGACCACCTTGTGGTAGTTGTTCATAACCTTCCACCACTGTCTTGTAAACAGTAGCGAATACAAAGGGGGGGGGGAGTCGTGGGCGTCATGACCCGTTCCCCCCCCCCCCCAAACCGCGGGGAAATTTTTGAATTTTTGCTTGAAAAAAATTTAAAAAATGTCGAATCCATGAGAAAAAGTAAATATATTTTTGAATTCATTTTTTTTGGCCATTACATGAAGTAGTGGATACAAAGAAGGGGGGGGCATGGGACCCCCCTATCTGTGACAACACTTTTTACTCTGTTATAAGGGTTACTGCATTTGAGTAGTGAAAATGACTGCTTGAAAAAGAAAGAAAAGAAGACCTGACCAAAACCACAAAAGGAGAGTAAATAATTTTTGAATTCCCTTTTTTTTGGGGGGCGGGTACACGTTTTACGCTGGGGTTACGTTGCACGGAAATGCCGCGTAAATTGAAACCGCGTAAATTGAGACCTAATACTAGTGTCAAAATAGGGGTTTGGTTCCGTAGATAAAAAAATGCTTCATTCTAGTGATGACTAATTGTATAATAAGTTTAATGTGTAGTACTTATATCGACTTTTATGCACAACATGCATAAAGAAAACATAAATTAATTTCGTGTTCTGTTTATATAGAGGATCTGACTGTGATATAAATTTTGGCAGTCATGAAGAATTTTTCTTTGCAGAGCATTAACGCATCCATGATCACTTGCGTCATTTCCATGATAGAATCTTCCTTCACAAACAAATCAGAAAGATCATTTCTATTATCTAGGAATGGCTTAAAATTTTCAATGTGGACGTTTTTGGTTGTGCTTCACCGACGTCGGTATCCTCGTTGGTTTTGGCATCCTTTGTCACTCCTAAAAGCTCTTCTTCCAGTGAGTTCTGAACTGAGTGAACACGTAAATTACACATTTACATGTGTAATTTTCTATAACTTAAATTCAAGTGTCAATATTAAAGACGGTCTGCGAACAATATTGCCGTGCTAAGCATAAAAGTCGTATCTGCACTTTTTATCAAAATTTAGTTACTGTCATCAAACGGCTCTTTGTCGCATTATTTAATTAAATACAATGTTTCATAGTCATTTGTATATGTGAAATGTTTTTTTAAAAAATCATAAGAAGTTGCATCTTAATCAAATACATGGAGGCGCAAAACTTTAACTTGCAATTTCTCATTTTGAACTCAGCTGCAGGTATCACTTTTTCGCTTAGCACGACAGAATACTTTTTAGATCAAAGTTTTCCACAAGTAAGTTTCTAAATTTAAATTTCACTAAATTGGGGAAAAGTAGTTCAATAGTTACTGAAAATATCAAATGTTTGCAACAGAAGCAGACAGCTGTTTTATCATGAATAAAAAATAACTTTAATTAATATACAAACATCCCCTGGAGCACAGCATGAAATGATGCACCCCCAAACTATCTTATAATTAAACATACATTTCATTTTATAGGATTATGTAGAATATATGTCACGGACGAAGAAAGTATACTTTCTTTGATGCGACTCTTTAGGTAAGGCCAAACACATTTGAATGAGCTGAAGGAAGATGGGGTGCGCAGCAGTTAGTCGTAAATGTTTGCAAGAGCTAAAACGTTTTTCACTAATGCATGCACTAAGTGCATGCTTCTGATTGCACTAAGTGCAATCCGAAGAACGTAGAAAAATATTTTGAAACTTAATCAGAATTAATTCGTTGAAAGTCGGTAGAGTTTTTATGTATTTTAATTTCTATTAACTTTAACAATCCTGACTCCTGATTATCTCTGATTTGCCGAAATTTAATAAAATTATGTAGCGTACTTCGAAGTAGACAGTTTTTGGTAGTTTGCAAGAGATTTAAAAAAAAAATGCTATTTTAATGCTGTGACAAAAGGCTTTGGAAATCCGTATTTTGACGTTATTGTTGAGTGAACAGATAAGAAAAAATAAACAAAAAATAAAATAAGTGTAAATGGTTTGTTTTTGTACACAGAGCAGTTCAAAAGACCTTAGCTAAGTTTAAAATTCTAGTTAGGCAGTCAAAACAAGTCAATCCTTAAAAACACTTTCCATACGATAAGCATTATCTGTGGGTCTAAAAAAAATCATTACCGAGATCTTTCTCCTTAGATACGGGTATGTCTCCACACCATGATAAATAAAAGCAATCGGCACCATACAACGATGACTTGAAGCAAATATGTGCCACTCTGAGGCATCTAATTTTCAAAAGAACTTAAACATAGACACTTGCTTCCTTTTTCAGAATTTTTTTTTTCTTTTCTCTAAGAATTCGTGATTTATTAGTTTACCCTGGTGCCCTGGTTTTGGTCCCTGGTGTCGGAATTCTAGTGTCCCACCCTCCTTTTGGCTCTACTTCTTATGGGGGACATGGTGGGGGATGTATCATGTTAAAAATGAAAGATTCTCATTTAGGAGACTAGGCTTACATAGATAAAATAAATGACTTAACTTTGGACAGCTGACATCCTTTAAAGTTAAGTCAAAAACAGAATCGCCTAGCACAGACACACTTGTGTGTGTGTGTGTGACATCTTTATTACAGTACGTTTCCTACTGACGTCATGGAACAAAAAGCATCATTCTCGGATAGAAGTTTACCTTCTTTTCTTTTCGTAATATGAAAGTCCATGCAGACATTTCTATTCAATATTTGGTAAATGCAAAATTTTAATAATGTCATTTAGCATTTTGTTTTTTATAACATTGCCTAAAAGTCTAAAAAATCACTTGAAAAGCACTAATTTCAAATTTTACTGGTGACTGCAATGCGAAGTAAACGCGCATTTTAAATATAATAGCATGTGACATGATTGATAATAGCCAATATATCACAAAATCCAACTTTATAAATTCGTATTTTGTGTGCCGACTAGTTACATCAGCAAATACAAATGATTGATTTCTTCATTTTAAAACAGATGATCCAATAAAGAAAGTCACGACTTAGAGCTGTAGCTCTTAACTCGAAGTAAATCAGTTTTAGCATTAACAGAGAACACTTTCCGTGACCTAAACACGCATAAAACATCATTTCCTCACATTGCAAGACGTGACTAAATAGTTTTTCTACGATGCAAAAGCTATAACGATAATCATGATTTACCCACTGAAGCTAATGTCAAATTAATTTTCAACGCGTGAATGAAATGATTTCACTAATGTTTTGTTCCTTCATTCAAGCACTATCGCTTCTTCTGTTGTTGAAGTTAATAGGGGTACCGTAATTTTTTTTCAAACTAATACATTTTTTAAAGTTTCTAATTTTAATCAACGATTTAATTACCCTCATTATCAGCAACATTTTACCGTAAAGGGAAAAATTTTCAATCCCGGACAAATAGAAGTTAATCGTTTTTTGAGCAAAATATCTGGAGATGGCATTTTGGATATCTGACCAATTTTACAGTTTTTGTATCCCATATAGATCGGAATAAAGAGAAATCAGATAGTGAAGTGTCAGGTGAGTATGGTGGGTGAAGTAGCTCACCACTGCTCATTTATTGTTTAAAGGTTCGCCTTGAGCACTTTGATCTTGCATTATCATGTGTTAGGATCACTCCTTTCCTGCTAACAATACTCGTAATAGAAATATTCTTGATACAAATTGCACCATCTGATTTCCTTTACTTCCGATGGCTAAAACGCTTTCTATGAGACAAAAACTTTAAAATTGGCTTGTATCCAAGTTGACATTTCCTGATATTTTGCTCCAAAAATCAAAAGATTTTTATCTACTCGGGATTGAAAATTTGCATATCGGATGGCAAAAGACTGTTGATAACGATTTTAATCACATCGTGGATTAAAAGTTTATTTGTTTGAAAAAAAAACAACTTTATGATCCCCCTAATAATTTGATTGCGTCTGCCTTGTGTATCAAGTGTGGAGGCGTTTTGTTCAAGCATGAGGATTAGTTAAAGGAAAAAAAAGTCCAATTGAAGCAGTGAGACGCAAAGGGCTGTAAATGCCAAGTTTAAAATTTTGGAGATAACTAGTACAAATGATAGGAGAATCTATTTTTTTGGAATGGGGCAAGGGGCAAGAGATAGTACTAGTAGCCCTGGTATGTGCTGCTACACATTATGATTTAGAAAATAATCAATGAAGGTCGACCTTGGATCTGAACTTCATAACTTTAAGTCATCCACTTACATCCCTTTGCTTCTCGCTGCCTCAATTGTAATCTCAACCCTTTTAAGACCATGGGACATCCGTGTCCTCTAAAGTTAAAACTTATTTTATAAATAATTGAATGCAACTTATTTATAAATTATATTTTTCCCGTTACTGAAGCATCAAAATCTGAAAATTAGCAACAAATAAAAAAAAACTGTTCAAAACTATACTGTATTTATTTATTTATTCCTTTGTTTAAAAAAAAACATAGCAAATGAAATACATCTGCATTCATGCTGTCCTGCTTTATTTTTTGTTCAAGATTACCTATAATTAATCTTCAATTACAAAGTAACGTCCAATGTAGGTAGTAATTATCCAAATACTTAATAAATTAATCAACTTTTGAAAAAAATAACTCTAGCTTTACACCTCTTATGGACCATACAGACACATATGAGGCAGTGAGAAGCAAAAGGATGTAAGTCGACATTTTTAAGTTTTGAGTAAAACGCGTAAAAAGTTCCGGTCCTAGGTAGGCTTTCATTGATTTTTTTTTTCTGAATCATGCAGTATAGCAGCACCTACAAGAACTATTAGTATTTTGTCTTGTCTCAAAATGGAGGAGAGGTTTACCTATCATTCGTACGTATTATCTCCAAATTTTTAATTTTCGCACTTACATCCCTTTGATTCTCACTGCCTCAAAAGTCGAATCAATTTATGCAAAATTGACGAAACTAACGTTCGCAAAATGAAGCAATTTATATGGATTTAATTAATGAATGGATACGTAAGTTATTTGATAAATGATTGAATAAGTGATCAAAAAGAGCTATTTTACTTTGCCCCGCATGCACTTGGCTAATCGAACAAAGCATTTACAATACATATAAACTTAATCTTAAATACATAAATACTGCACTGAATATTAAATCACAATTAGATGTTAAAATGTTAATAACAAGAACTTTATCATTTAATAATAACAAAAACAGTTTTTGAGCAACGACGAAATATTACAATATGAGTCAATTTTTAAAAATTGCTATTATTATCATATACTTTCATCATTAAAGATAGCTTTTTCCTGACTGTAATAAACTGCCTGCATTATTATGTATTTAAAATGTAATTATATAGGAGGGGCTAAAATCAGAGTAAATACTTCACCATTTCACTTTGCCCTACATTGTTTAGAGTCTTGCTTCAGTTTTCTGAGAGTTTCGGCTGAGCGTGAATTCAAGTGTAAAGCACACTATCTGACTCAAAAACAGCATCGTGCATCAAGCATTCTGTACTTCATCCCTCTGCGGGAAATTCAGAGCAATTTTAACAGCTAGCTGTGAATAATCTTCAGACATCTTTAAAGGATAAATGAGAGAAACACAAAGATAGACGTAGAACTACGTTTTGTCCTATAGAAATTTTCAACAGGATAATAAGTTAAGAGTTTTAGTTTCAGTAACAGATTAAGTTTCTATTTGAAAATGGAGATTTAGATGAAAAGATGGATGGAATCTCAAACGAATGGTATGTATTGTTATTCCCATTTTGCTTTCAAATTATACTGTTTTTCTTGCAGTAATTCCTTCTTTTTAAAATTACAAAATATCAAGTAAATAAAAGTTTGTCCTTGAATATTTTGGAACCTTTCTTTCACCCAGTTCTCATTAGCAGGCCCTTTTTCTAGAAGTTCAAAAGTTATTCAGTAATAAACAAAACATGACATTTACCTGTCAAGGTAGAACAAGTCATTTACCTGTTTCTTTTCAAGAAAATTCAAGACCATGCTGTCAAAGAAGAAAGACGTTACGCAAAATAAAAGAACAGACTCTTTTTGATGATCATTAGACATGAGATAATGGACCGTACCCACGGTGTTGCAACGGTCCATTTAATGTTTCGTCCGCGGGTGTTTTGATTTAGTGTTTAGTGTTACTAATTACAAATGTAGCATTAAAATCCGTTTTATTTAATAACCACTGGACACTGTATACATGACGAACATGCGTAGACTTTATACAGACTTCCTGTGGTGTGAAAAATCTAGATAAAATTGATTAATAAAAAGAAAATGAGTTATTACTGATATTCTGATAAGAAACCAAGAGGCTTAAAGTTTTTAAAATAGAGTTAAAGAGAAAAAAGTTTTGTATCAAATGAATGGTTTCATCATTCCCATACAACATTTTAAAAGGTAAAAACTTACAAAAAACGTATTTTTAAATAAAAAGAAGAGGTTTTTAGCAACAAAAATTTACATGCGTCAAAGGACGCCGGAGAATCGGAATTTCGACCACTACAGGACCACCCCTACTAAAGTCTGATGTCATGTGAATAGAGTTCATAGCAATTTTGCGTTCTTAAGAAGATTTATTCTCTCCATTTAAAGAAGAAATTCTTAGTTTGAAACTACTTTTAGATTTGTTTCCCTGAACTATTATGTTGCAAAATACCTAATATCTGTGCAACACTTAGTTTGTGTTTTTAGTTATTCAGTTTTATTTGCAAAGAATGCGTCAGTAGGATTGAAATCGTTGCATGTAAGGATTGCAATACCAGACCAAAAATTCAATACCGGTATTTAGTATTTTTAAAACGTGATACCGGAATACCGGTATTAATACCGGTATTTTAAATTTTTCAGAAAATGTTTGAAAACATATTGTTCGTTGCCACATTTCATAATTTTGTACAAAAATTATATTATTTATGAAAACTCTTTGTGAATAAAGGTAAAATGAAGGAACAAATGTCATAAGAAAAAATCAATAACAGTAAAAAATACAATGCATATATTGAATTGTCTCTAAGCCTACAACTCATTTAGTGCTCAACTTTCCAACAGGTAAAAGTACTTTCTGATTTCACACAGGTCGGTGGTATTGTTAACAATACCTGATACACCCCCTCTAATTGTCTAAAAGTCTTTCATCTTCAAATAATTTGGTCTCTTGTGTGTTGTTATCGAAAAAATCTTTTGTGTGTGTGTTTTGTGTGTGTGTGTGTGTATTTAGATTTATAGCTAGTTGTAGTTTCTTACCGAGAAACGATACTTTTCCAATATTAAGATTATTTTCTCTTGAGCAGAAGAGGTTTGTGCTTGATTTAGCCCTTTAGTTGGAATTTTACGATAAACATGACTAAATTTTTTCTTGTTAGTTTCTCTTATTCGTTTCCGCGTTCTTTTCAGAATTCTTTACAATTACAACTACGTAAATATCTGAAAATATGTTTCAAATGCTTATGCTTAACCTCTATGCAAAAATTTTCAAGGCACTATATGATTTCTAAATATTATCTTGCCAAGTATAAATCAAGACATGACAACAAACCAATACCGGTGACAACAATTACCATTTATTTTACTAACAAGATAAAGTTTTTTTTTTTTTTTTTTGGCAAAATTAAGTATAGTTGAGACAAGTAAAGAAAATGTCATAAAGTTTTTCTTCAATTGCTGGTTGAAATAAATTATTAGTAGAACAAATACATCGAAATTACACTCGAAATTAACTTTCACAAAAGGGAAAGTGAGTGATCAGGGAAACAGAAATTAAAAACATGATGCACAAAAATGCAATTCATCTAGCCATCCGGGAATGAAAACATCATTTTACAGTCTTTTTTGCTACTTTTATTTAATAATATTCTATTAAATCGTGATTTTAAAGTCACATTTTTACATCAATAGATTGATTTTGGTTCTGTATCATGGAAAAAGAAATGTTCATTTAAAATATAAGTAGATATTTAGTATTTTAAATTGAAACATCTTTAATTAAAGCTATTTATTATTTTCAGTTAATACCGCAAATACCGGTATTTCGAAATTGCAAAATTGCTCGAAATCCCGGTATTCGGTATACCGGTATACCGGTGTTGAAATCGCTTGTTGCATGTTATTTTAACTAAATGTAGTTTGTGTTAGAGCTATGTTTCAAATTATTTTGCAATGGAAGTAAATTTGGTTTTATAGTTTAGTTGTTAGCTTACATTTTCGACTGAGAACAGTTTACAATTAAATAAAAGTACATTTCTCGAAAATCGGCAGTTCTATTACTTCTATCTTACATACAACACGCTTATAACATCCAAACACATGTGAACGTAAAAATGTATATATGAGAGCTACACTTCTGGACATGATACACTGTAAAAAAATTCCGAAACGTTACTGGTTATTTCCGTGGAACGTTTCGTAATTTCAGAGGTTTTCACCTATTTCCCCAAAAAATCAAGTATCTTCGCAAAAAAGTTTCCTGAATTCCTAAAAGATGCACGAATGCAGACCTTGCACTGATGTGAAAAATATTTTTTGCTACCAGTTTAAATATTGATGGAGCGTGTTTATTAAGTGTATCGGCTTTAGATTGTTGATGGCTCATCCCGATTGACTAAGCTTCCAATGGGAGCAAATAAGTCACTGGGTAGCTACAGTTTTGCGTGGCAGGAATTGCAGGCAAGGAATATGCTTGGTTCTTGCTTGCAATTTTCCCGTAGCTTGGCCGTGGTTGCTCTAATATTTCTGGAGCTTTCTTGGTAAATCAGGAAGGTTCTAATCAAATAAATTTAACCTATTTAATTTTTCTAGAAGGTTCACGACTGGCTTTAATAGGGGAGATTTCTTAATATTTCAGAAAGAGATCTGACTTTTATCGGAAAACGTTCCTGGTTTTTGTAAGATATGTTACTGGCTGTAATTGGGCACATCAGCTGCCTATTATTTTCCAGGAACGTTTCTGAATCGTTTTTACAGTGTATATGCGGGGTCGTGAGATCCCAGATGAGCAAAATTTGTGTCTCAATTTCACGATAAGTCTGGTTCAGTCGATGTGCTATTGTTGCCGCATTAATCTATCTATTGATAAAGTATTTATCTTACGTATTGGTGATTAATTATAAAATTGAAAGAAAAATACATTAAGGTTTAAAGGCATGCTTCGATCGATGAAACTAAAATAAGCTTTTGAATTATCAGCATTCAGAAAGTATTACACTCGTCTCTAAAAAGAAATGTACGAAATTTCACACCAAAACATTTTCAACGCTTTCTATCCAAAATTACAAATCCAAGATGCACTTAACCATACCTGAGACTTAAAATTATTTATAATTTATACAATGCCACCAAGAGAAGATTCCAATTGTTTGTCACTACATGCAAATATTTATCCACAAGAGGACCCCTGGCAGCAACAATGAGTCACCCGTATTGACATTCAATAGTTCTTTCAAGAATGTCTAAGTCCATTGATGTGCATCATCGTAAGCAAACCATTTTTAACCAAGTAGTATTATTAAGTTTTGAAAATGCAATGCATAGATACATGTTGCTTGTAATATGAGCACCAACCAAACTTGAGTGATTATATCACCGAAAGAGGGGATAGTGGCAGTTTAGTGTTTCGAAAACTTTTAAAGTGGACTTAAACATTCCACCTTGTTTCAACAGTCTTGTTTTGTTTTTATGACTAACACGTACTAGAGCATGATCAAATGTTCAAAGAATTTTTCTAAATTTTAATGTAAGAATAATCACACTGGTTTTACATGGTATCCTTTGAAGAAGATAATTAAAACAGCATCAACTCAGCTTCAGCTTTCGAAGTCAATAATGCAGCTTCTTTGGCTTTTTCAAAGATTTTGATTCGTTTGAATAACAAAAAACTAGTGTCCAGAGTACCGGATCCTAGATTTCTCCGAGCCGTGTCAAATCTTGAAACGTCCATCCTTACCATCCTCCTTCAAGTTTTTATATTGAGTTGCAACGAAAAACAAAAACCATACCCACACAAAAATATGGTGAATTTGCCCTCAATCCCCCTGCCCAAGAAGTTGCAGCCCGGGGCAAAGGCTCAACTTCTTCCCCTCTAGTGTAATGAATTTATGTTTTGTTCTTAATGGTTCACTTCCACTCTTAAATGATGAGAAGATTTTTATTTCAAATTCAAAAATGTTATGAACAATTTAGCATTTTATAGAATTCTGAAAAAAATATTCATTAAATATTACGTTTTTGAATCATGCACCTGTTTATGTAAACTTTCGTGTGACATTACTATATCAAGTATTCGCACGAATCAAATCTCATATTGTGTTCGGTTTAAAGGTGAGTGACACTTTCAAAAGCAAAGTGAACTCGTGTTCTTTTGTCGTTATTGACATTTCTGAGCTTGACAAGGAAATCTGCGGCGTTTAGACAAATCATTTCCTTCTCATCGTTGATGAATATTGGAAGAACAAAAAATTATCCATTTAAATTATCGTGAGAACAAATCTGCTGCTTTGAAATCGCTCAGATTTTTTTTAAAGAAAAATAAGTTTTGAAAAAAATGAATAATCACAGAATATACAATTTTATAGGATTCTTCACAAATCATTACTTTGTTACAATTCTTTCACTTACTTTAATTTTGAGTAAAGCATTGGCACATAAAGTTTCCAAAATCTTTGACTGCGGAAAATTTATAAATAGAACTATTTTTTTCTTACTAAAGGAATCGCACGATACACTTTTAATAACGTACACTCAAACTTGTTTTTGTGTAGTGGATAGGGACCGCATAAAAAAATGCATACAAAATCCTTCGTTTTATAAATAATTTCGTCCGTTTTATGAATAATTTTGTCGATTGAGCCCCAGTCTGATTGAAATTCTCATATACCGCACAAAAACAATTCGCACAAAAAAAAAAAGACCGCACTAAAAGGTAGCATTGCAAACGAAGCCAACTTTGACGTTATTGAAGCTAGCTTTTCTGTAATTGCTGAAAAATGGTTATCTAACGAAGGATGTATGCTGAGTCACTCTCAATTAAAGTTAAGTTTAATCTTGCTAAATAATTAAAAATTTATTGTTTTAATTCTCAACATTTTTTATGCCGATGCACTAATCCATGTCTACTGTTATGGTAAAAACACCAGCAGAAATCGTTTAGTTTAGTTGTAGTTCAAATTAATTCAGTACACGGTTATTAATAGTGACAGAAGAGAAACGTAGTAGTAATATTTGTAAACATGGTTATGATAACCTGAATCATGGAAATGACCGACGGCTAAATCGTTAACATTAGGTGAAATAAAGTTTTGATTTTTTTTTTTTAAATCTAAACTTCATCATCATGTTTAAGATGTCATTATCATATTTTTTGAGCATCATTGTACACTGTAAAAACGATTCAGAAACGTTCCTGGAAAATAATAGGCAGCTGATGTGCCCAATTTCAGTCAGTAACATATCTTACAAAAACCAGGAACGT
The DNA here is from genome assembly GCF_026930045.1 of Uloborus diversus. Classification (NCBI taxonomy): domain Eukaryota; kingdom Metazoa; phylum Arthropoda; class Arachnida; order Araneae; family Uloboridae; genus Uloborus; species Uloborus diversus. The sequence goes on from NC_072733.1 coordinate 67,211,415, forward strand.
TTTCTGATAAAAGTCAGTAACCTTTCTGAAATATTAAGAAATCTCCCCGCTTCAAGCCAGTCGTGAACCTTCTAGAAAAATTAAATAGATTTAATTTATTTGATTAGAACCATCCTGATTCACCAAGAAAGCTCCAGAAATATTAGAGCAACCACGGTCAAGCTACGGAAAAATTGCAAGCAAGAACCAAGCATATTCCTTGCCTGCAATTCCTGCCACGCAAAACTGTAGCTACCCAGTGACTTATTTGCTCCCATTGGAAGCTTAGTCAATCTGGACGAGCCATCAACAATCTAAAGCCGATACACTTAATAAACACGCTCCATCAATATTTAAACTGGTAGCAAAAAATATTTTTCACATCAGTGCAAGGTCTGCATTCGTGCATCTTTTAGGAATTCAGGAAACTTTTTTGCGAAGATACTTGATTTTTTGGGGAAATAGGTGAAAGCGTCTGAAACTACGAAACGTTCCACGGAAATAACCAGTAACGTTTCGGAATTTTTTTACAGTGTAATAACTATCAAGATAATGATATTTGTAATATGTTAAGCGTATTTAGCACTATCTCATATCAGTTTGAAACTAATATGAATATTATTTCTTAATTTAGTTTCAAATCTCTTAAGAAATGTCTCAACAAATTTAAATTTTTTAAATTTATGTTCTAGTAATGATGAACTTGGTTATGACTCGGACTGAAATCTTGGATTAAAACAAACGAAATTAAATTGCTTTTCGTACTTAAACCAAAGTGACCTGTTTGCAAGCGAGAACATGTGGCTTTGTACAGCTAACGCTTAGATGAATGTGAAAGCATCATTTACTGGGAAGGACAGGAAAAAAACTTCTATGACATGGTAATGAAATTTACTTTTAGGAACACATTTTAACGGAAAATAAGACCTCGTATTTCTCGTAATCATAAATTTATAGACATTGTTAAAACATTGAAGTCAAATTTATAGTCAACTGTCCTCTTTGCTGTTAATATTTTTTAAATTCTTACTATTAACTCTCAAAGAATATTAGTTTGCAGTTTAGGACACGCCATGGTAATGATATTTACAACATTTATATATATTTTATACATATTTAAACTTTATTTATTTTCACATTCAAACTAATGAACAGCGTTGTGACTGAATAAAAATGTTAGCAAACATTTTAGGCTTTCTTGGTTGACTTACTTAAATTAACATTTTTTTTAAAAAACTAAATACATGACATTGCTCAATTATCAGGGAATGACCCATATACTCGCAGTATTTTTTGGAAAAGAATAATTTAATAACTAATTTCGGTTTTCGCTGCGCTCATTAAAAATTCTGAAAATTATGGAAAAATCACAATTGGAAAAATGAAGCAGTTTTTGAAATGAAAGCTTGTTTAAGTTCTTTTATAAATTAAACGATCAAAGTACTTTTCTATGTGTAATGCAACATAAGGAGCGTATAAAACGCAGTATGATCTGTTTGTATGTACATTTTTCAGCAAGGGCTCCCATGAGAGAGCGGAATCTATTGCGCCGACTGCGCCAATGAAACGTTTAAGGGGGTGTTTAAGCTCGTCATCACTCTTGGCGGGGGAGGATGGGCTATGTTTTTAGTTGATGATTATGAGAATGTGCACGAAATGACTTTTTTTAAATTTCTATGTGCTACGCGCACATACTCGCTATTCAACTAAAATACTTATTTAACGGCTGCGAAAATGTATACAGTTAAATAATTTTCTATTGCATTGGCTGTGTTGATTGGAAGATGAAAAGTGACTTAAACTATCTTTCTTTACATTCTTCAGTTTGTACATTTCGTGTTGAAAACTGGTTGGTCAAACAAGAACCGTCAAATGTCTTTCTTAAGCTGCCTATTTCTATATTTTTCACATTCGCAGATATTGTGATAAATTAGTAGTTGAGGAAACATACGCGCTAAAATACATGCGCTTATTCGTTTCCGTCGAAAAAAAAGCATGAAAAAACGTCAAATTCTAACGTTCCCTATTGTTAGCATTAAATCCAAAACACGTTTCTTCAAATATCTCGGGAATTTATTTCTGCATATACTGCCGTTTACCTGCCGACTGAAGAATATAGCTGAATAAGAGCTAGAAAAGGTGAAAAGCAACTTAAGTGTAATTTTGTTTTTAAGCAGCTACTTTTATCTAGGCACATATCGTTATTAACCAATGGTTGAGGAAATCAACTGATGTGCAATTTTATTTTTGAGCATATTCTTCGCTGGTTTTAATTTTGAACAAAAAATAGCGACAGAGAGCCCTACATTCTCCAGAATATATATTTATATGTTGATAGTATATTACTAAATAAAAAAAATCAGTTTGATCTTATTTTATAGCAGACTCCAACTTACCAATTGGACTGCTATGTAATGATAAATAATATAATTAATCTAATAGTATTTGTTGGAAAAGTGATATTAAAAAAATGCTTGACTGTACGAGAAATAACGGTAGTTATAGTTAATAATGACATTCATTTTTGTTTTGTTCTCTTTGAGAGAGGAAACAAGTGGGTGTATAACTTCTGGTGATGGATAGAAGCTGTTAGCTGAGCGCCGATTTATATCACATTAAAGAACATTTTCGTAATTAGAGAACGGGAAGGATTATGCGGGAAGAAAATGACAATTTGTCAGTTTGGGAATTGATGCACTAGTGGATTCTGTTGCTTACCGCTTAAGTTTCAAAAAATCTTAGATTTAGAAGTGCAAGAGTTGAGCTCCCGTGGTTTCCCATACATATTAAGCCATGTTTATGTCTATATTTTTACATGTACGCACATATCGGTAGTAACTAACAGCTGAAGAAATAGTACACAGTTGAATGATTTTTATGATACACGCTGTGGGGTAGTATCAGAAAAGATGAAAAGCAACTTGACTTTGTATTCTTGTTTTTAAGTTACGTACCGTAAGGTTACACAACTTTGTGTGATAGTAAAAAAAAAAAGTGCCGCGCTGGATTTCCAACGTATTCGCTAACTAGCAAGCTATACAGTAAACTCCTGATTATCCGCGAGTCAATCAGCAATCTCGTATTCTTTATTGATGTTAAGTTCTGTTACGCATAAATACACAAAATTTTTACTGTACTGGTGTACTGTATATATATTCACTGTTTATCGAAAGTATTGCGTATCGATACAGCCAAGTTTTTGAGGAAGGACAGTTTTTACCTTAGTTGTCCCTCATTTTAGCCTTTTTGTGCTTTATCTGCGATTTTATGCCGCACTTGTGCCCCCTCCCCCCAATACCGCGGATAATCGGGAGTTTATTGTATTAGTTTTTTTTTTACTGCTTCCAAATTACGTCACAAAATGAATGGCGCTGCGAATACGTCGGAAATCCAGCATGGCACTTTTTTTTTCACTAGCACAAAGTTGTCTAACCTTACGGGAGCAATTTAAAATTAATAACTTATTGATGAGCAGATATAAGAAATTCGCTGTTTTTTTTTGGGAGGGGGGATTGCGTGCAGATTAAAAAATGATTAAAAGTGATTTTAATTTTTTTTATAATGTTTGTAAGGGTAAGAAGTATTTACAGTTTTTAACTGAAATGACGTGATGTCAAGGTGTTTCATTTACTCTCAGCTGTCAGGAAAAATGTGTATCATTTTCTGTGGCTTCCGAAAGCTAATTAAGAAGTTCGAAGAATGACTCAAGTAACAGATTGAGACCTGAGGCTTCTAGAAAGATGGTGAAAAGGAGGACACAACACAAGTCAGTAGAAAGTGTCCTGAGAAATAAAATCGAAACGATTGCATTGGTATCATTAACTGCTAAGAGCTTTGAACAAATGCAGTAGGCTCACTAACTTATATTTAGTAATAAACTTTTTGTATGTTAATATCCAAGTGAAAGAAGTGAAACTAGTTTGTTTACTTTTTGTTTTCTAAAATATTGCATTTTATTTTTTGAAAAAATAAATGTAAAACCAACGCTGAAAACCTCCAATAGTACACAGTTGAATGATTTTTATGATACACGCTGTGGGGTAGTATCAGAAAAGATGAAAAGCAACTTGACTGTTTGTATTCTTGCTTTTAAGTTACGTACCGTAAGGTTACACAACTTTGTGTGATAGTAAAAAAATAGTTAAACATAAAGTTAAAAAAGGCAATTCAGAAAGTAATTGAGAAGCAAAACCAAAAGGCAGTTTAAAAAACTTTGAACTTGTTTTGGTTCAGAGGTCGTGAGTTCGATTCCCGCCGGTGCCCTGGGTGTTATTTCCTTCTCTTGTGTTGTAAATCTGTAAATCTTTCCTGTGTGTGTCCGGAGGCAAGGCGCTTGATTCGCAGTCCTTTACGTATGTGAAGCTGTTTAGCTTCTAAATAAATAAATAAATAAATTGTTTTGATAAACGTTACGCAATCAAATTGCAAAATAAAAAATAGTGCATTTATTTCTGAATCAACAATTGTTTTGCGTAACATATGTTTTTCGTAGCTATTTCGTAACGCGCGTTTCACATTCCTACCAAAATGCATCGCTGATTGCAAAATCGAGCGACAAGTGCAAAAAGCTCACCAACACCATAAGTTGCGAGAGAACTGACAACAACCAGGTGTATTTTCTCCAATATTTGTGCTTTATTCACGTTGTTTTTTCACCTTAATCATATTGTAGCACAAAGCTTATATGATAATTTTTTCATTTAATGAAGATGATGATTTAGACTGCGTGATCAAACCGTTATTTGAATAGATATTTTAAATACAGTTGCATCGCTAATTCTTTTATAACGTTTCCATCTATGGCAACACCTCACTTCCAGGTTTCTTTAATTTACAATACATCGGCAGCTTCAATTTTCATCATTTTTGCGTTTTGCTTAGGCTCTATTTGGCGAACTTTTACGGATTTCCTTTTCTTGACTTTTATTGTGCGTATGGAAGAGTCACTCATACCCAATTGTCGTGTTACCTTACTTTAGATTAGAGGTTCCCAACCGGTGGTTCGCGAACCCCCAGGGGTTCGCGAGGTGCAGGAAGGGGGTTCGCGAAAATTTCGGTGCAAAGGCGGATTTTTCCTAGTTTGGTAAAAAATTATAAAATATTCAATTTGCACACATAGTTACTAAATTTTTTTTTAATTTGAAAACGCGCCAGACTCTTGTATTAAGCTCAAAAAAAAAAATCTTTCAGCGGTTTTATAATCTTGGTTAAAAATAAATTTTCTCATTTTTTTTTTCGATAGACAACAAAAAGAGATATCCTTCCTTCTTTATTGCGAGGCGCCATGCAGAAACGTTGTATTAAGCTGTGGCGGGGATCACGATGACCTTAAAAAGGCGCCATCGCGTGGAGTCAATCAAATAATATACATAATATACATATGTCGAAAAAAATAAAGAATTCTCAAACAATGCATCATAGGGGTATTATTTCTAATCTGGTTGACATATAACTCGGGAATTTCCGTCGAATTCAGTCATCGAATAGCAGACATGACAGCAAAAGGCTCCAAACTTAAAATTTATTACTGGATTTTACCCATCTGTTCGTTTTCAAAAATATATAACATCAGCATGCTCATAGTTCTGGGGAAATAGTTGTTAACAGACGTATTTAGAGATACTTTAGAGATGCTTGAAAACAAGTGATTTTGTTTGCAATTGGTTTTGCTACGTGAAATTGCTATTCTGTTTGTGAAGTTATAATCGTGTTGGTAATATTTATGATTTAATAACTTTCTGCTGTTATGGATCGATGGTTGAAAACTGGTAGTTTGGTTGAGCGACAAATGGACAAGCAGTCAATCGATCAACCCTCAACATCAGCAGTAACTTTCGAATCAACACAGCATATTGAAATAGCTGTAATGAACTGCCGCCTCCCCCAACTAAACAGAAAAGTGAACTAGGGGAGAAAAAAGGAAAAAAGCGAAAATATGACAGTGACTATTTACAAATGGGCTTTTATTTTACTGGAGAAGAGTCTGAACCTAGACCGCTTTGTCTTCTCTGCAACGAAGTTCTAGCGAACAGCAGTTTAAAACCGTCACTTCTGAGAAGACACCTCGAAACAAAGCATCCGACACACAAGGACAAACCTATCGAATATTTTAAAAGAAAATTGGAATATAATAAAAAGTGTAGCGTCTCTACGTTCCTGTTAGAATCCAACGAAGATAGTAAAATGGCCCTTGAAGCTTCATATCGAGTCAGTTATAGAATTGCAAGATCTGGACAGCCACATACATTTGCAGAAAATTTTATTTAACCGTGTGCTAAAGATATTGCTAAGTGTATGCTGGGAGAAAAGTCAGCAAAAAAAATTGACCTGGTTCCGCTATCAAACAGCACAGTATCACGCAGAATTACTGATTTGGCAAGTAATGTGGAGAAAGAACTTGTGAATAGAATAAAAGAGAATAATTTTGCGATCCAGCTTGATGAGTCGACTGATGTAGCAAACGCTGCAATATTACTTGTCTATGTTAGGTATATTTTTAACGATACAATTAATGAAGATGTACTATTTGCAAAACCTTTGAAAACCAACACAACTGGAGAAGCAATTTTCGAACTGGTCAACAGTTACTTTGAAGAAAATGGAATAGATTGGTCTTTGTGTGTGGGTGTGTGCACGGATGGTGCAAAATCAATGACAGGAAAATTTGTTGGCTTTGTGGTGCGAGTAAAGAAGATCAACGAGAAAATTGAATGGACTCATTGCTGCATTCATAGAGAAGCATTAGCATGTAAGCGTATTCCCGCAGAATTATCCGCTACTTTGAATGATGCGGTAAAAATTGTAAATTTCATAAAATCACGTGCCACAAACTGCCGTCTATTTCATGCGCTTTGTGAGGAATTGCGAAGCCTTCATGTTACTTTACTTCTTCACACAGAAGTTAGATGGCTTTCCCGTGGCAAAATTTTGACACGCTTATTTGAATTGAAGTCAGAAGTCCAAGCATTTTTTGCTGATCATCCATTTCACTTGTCCACTTGCATATTCGATCCTCTTTGGATGCAAAGGCTTGCATATTTAGCTGACATCTTTTCAAAATTAAATGAATTAAATCTATCCTTGCAAGGTGCAGTTGTTAATATTTTCGTTGTATATGATAAAATTGAAGCTATGGTAAAAAAATTGAATTTCTGGATCCAATGCCTGGAAATGGGTGAGTTTTCTTGTTTCACTTCTCTTAGTAGTTTTTTATCAGAAAACTCAATGAAACTTGATGAAAGCGTTAAAAGAAATGTATGTGAACATCTGCAACATCTTGAACTAACTTTTGACGAGTATTTTCCTAATAGGCGTAACGTCCCTCTGTCAAACAACTGGATACACAATCCTTTTGAAGGAAATCCATGCTTAGAGAACACCCTGACATTACCTGAAAAGGAAATGCTCATCGAGTTATCCTGTGATAATTCATTGAAAACTACCTTTAAAGAGCTCTCGTTAATTGACTTCTGGCTCAGTGTAAGAAATGACTATACCGTTTTGTCCAAAAAAGCAATTCGAATTTTATTACCATTTTGTACAACATATCTGTGCGAGAAAGGATTTTCCTCCTATACTTATCTCAAAGATAAATACCGAAGCAGATTGAATGCAGAGCCTGATTTAAGACTCAAACTGTCAGACATTGAACCAAACTTTCAGTTTCTTTGTTCCGTCAAACAGCCACAAATATCGCGTTAAGGATTTTTCCCCAATTTAAAGTATGCTTAAAAAAATAGTTGGTTAATAAAACTTCTTGTTTATAATTTTTCTTGTAGATGTAGTTTTAACTTTTTATTAATGTTTGCACTTAATGATATTTTACAATTATATTTTTGTTTATTGCAATCAAATGCTGCAAAAAATGGAAAGCAAACATGCTGTTTTTTTATTGTTTCTTACATGTTACTAATTTCAACATTAGGGGATTCGCGAACTTTTTTGCCTGTTCCAAGGGGTTCGCAGAGAGAAAAAGGTTGGGAACCGCTGCTTTAGATGAAACAGCGGTTTTGGTGTCATTACATTTCATCAACCTTTCGCATTTAGAATGAAAAAAAAATAAATGGAAAATGAGGAGTAGTTATTTGTATGCACTAACAAAGCAATGTTTAGACTAGACAGTGATGCTAAAGGATTGCAGGTTAATTTGCGAAAAAAATATTTGTAGTAGTCAATAACAAAATTGATACTTACGCACCACGATTCACTTCCGAAAATTTTCATGTCGCTGGCGACTAATTTGCGTTAGGTCAAAAATTCTTTACTGAGGAAAAAAAACGCTTTACAGCTATTTCGCGTAAGTCGAATCGCGTTGTAGTGGGAGTCGACTGTACAGAAAAAAGTGAAGTCAAGTCTTTTTAATGGTAAATTTAAATACGCTCGTGGGACCTCCGTGGCTCTGTGGTAGAAGCTTCACCTTTCAAATTGCTTCACATTGGTAGTAAATAGAATAGTAAACGGCGGCACATGTGAGCATGGGGCACACGTGAACGTGGTATGTTTTAATAGGATAACGTCAAGCAAAAAATCTTGAAAAATTCCGAAGTAATGGAAGTACCAGTCCTACTTCTTGACCAAACTTTTAGAGCAAGGAGCCAGTTTATGTTCCTATGGTGACAGCTTCTTTGTTTTAGCAGATGATGATATGATTTTATCACTGTCTCTTTTACGTAAAAACGTATTTTAAGCTAACTAATAAGCTAAACTTAGTTATTGCAAACTATTTTATGAACGTTTAAGTAAATTTCTGACAATGTTTACTTTTAGCAAGTTAGTTCTAAAGAAGATGATGGGACACTTCACAACATCAAGGGGCACACAGCTCCCATATCCTTTCCATAATATTAGTATAAGTGTTAAAAAATGTGTAAGTATTAAAAAATTACTATTTTTATACAATCAGCTTGTAAATTTATTCTTAATTGTTATTATTATTATTAAATATTTAGTTGTTAATTTTTATTACATATTTTTTTAATATTTGTAACTTAATAGTTGCTCAAGAGTTTAGTGTTATTTAATACTTACCATAAATAAAAAGGCAAACTTTTTCATTTAATAAAAAAATTGAAGTATAAAATAATTTTAAAATTTATTCTCATATTCTGTATGAATCTTAAACGGAATATATAGCAATTATCTCTACACAATAAAATATTTATTGTATTTTGTAGTCTTATAAGTTTTTCTCTTGTTTATCCAGTAATCAGAACATGCCAGGAAACTAAAAAATTTACAGTGAGCAGAAGTATATAGTTCGGAAAATATATTTTCATAATGACTTACTTTCCGTATGAGCACAAAAATCTGACAGCATATGGGCTACAAATCCTTAAATGTAACTGGTATGTACGTATATGTTTCAAACTAAAGTGTTTTTCTTTAAAATATGATGCTTTTAATTCATCTTTTAATCGTATTCATATGCGCCCCAGATTTGTTCACATGTCCTCCCCCCCTATAGGCACACATTTAGGGGGAAACAGTTGAAGACATTTTTTTAAAATACCATTAAGAAAAGAAATATTTTTTAAAAAAATGAAAAAAATCCATGGCACAAAGAAAAGACTATTCAATCATGGAGACATCTTTACTCTGAGAAATTGATAATATTTTCTTTGAAAAATAAAGAAATGAAAAACATTGGTTACATGTGCTCCCTTTCCCCTATTTAATAATTAAAGTAGTGTTTTCTTATATCATATTAGCTATGAAAGATTGAATTTTAACCTGCAAAATTTATTTTATCAAACGACATCCTTTTTTTTTGAACTGTCAAAAATAGCTCATTTTCAACATTAGTTGAAAAATCTTCATGCAACGTAGTGTCATTCAAAATATTCAAATTAGATACCGCGTTATGTATGAAAATATTTTCATGCCTGATTATAGCACGAAATTAATGTCATTAACACTGCAATATACAGACAAAAAAGACAGTAATAAATTTCCCCCATTGACACCCAGCATCAATGGTGGATGTAGCGTTGTAAAAACGTTCGTTGCTGCATAGCAACCTCACGTATACTGTAACTGTGTTAGCAGAATTCATGATCTGCGACCTTCGTACATCAAGAAGTAGGAGAGTATTCAAGTAAGTTTTGAACACCGGTAAAGAGTTGAGTATCGGTATAATTGTCCAAAACTTAAGTAATTTTTCATGTTAAGGTGTTGGAAATGAGAATTTATATTTTTATTGCAAGTGGTATTTTCTTTTGGTAAAGAAAAAAATGTACGAGTATGTCAAGCGAAAAAAGTTTGGAACTCTAATACAATTATTCGGGGTAAATTTGAGCCACAATTTCTCAATTTTGAACTGCCCCACTTATATTTCAATCTTTTTTTAGCTGGTGCACAACGGAAGAAAAGCTTTTAGAGTATTTTCACTTATCCAAAATTAGGTAATAATCACTATTAAGTCCCTTTAAATTGAATTATAGCGAAGTTCAAAGTTGTCTTGTCATTCAGGGCAACTCCGAGTCTTGTCAGAAACAAGATGCCAAATAAACTATTTACTAAAACTAGCGTAACTTTGAAGCACATCAATAAACCTTCTAAGTGCTTAAAAACGCCTTCCTTGTCCTTCACTATATCACAAGATTTCTACCATTAATAATATTGAAAAAAATGGTAATACAGTCATTCGGGGTAATAGACCAAGAGACGAGCCCCCAAAACACGATTTATCTCTTTTATGGCTTGTGACCGGTTAAAATAGTAAAAAATGCAATGAAAAAACTTTGGCTCTAATGCCCCCTACTAATTTTGGGTCACACGGCTGCGTGGGTGGATGAAAGGTCAAAAAAAAGAAAAATATTAAAGTGATGAGTTAAATGGCTAAAAATTATATAATAACATTAAATTAATAAGAAAAAACACGTAGCAAATTTCTCCCCCAGCTATGTTGGGGCAAACGTGGTGCCCCCAGGGGTAAAGTATCGATTATTAAACTAAAAAAAATGATCACTTTCGTGGGGAGGGGGAATTTTACAGAGTATTAGTTTCATTATTTTGATTGCCAAAAAAAATTCCCCCCCAGAAACTATGGGTCAATTTGTCAAAAAAAAATTTTTTGTTCCTCTTTATTTAGTCCAAGTCGAGTATTATTCGAACTTACGCATGACTGTTTAAGTTGCAAAAAAAAACCCAGTTTGAACGTTTATTCGTTAAAAAAAACTCGCAGCAATCCCCCCCCCCCCACACACACCTATGGAGGGGGTTGCTACGCGGTGCGCGGTTTTACAACGTGGTGCCCCCCCCCCCAGGGGTGGATTATCGATTGATTCAATTAAAAATAAATGATCACTTTCGTGGAGGGAATTTTACAGAGCATACATTTAATTGTTTTAATTTCAAAAAGAAAAAAAATCTCGCCCCCTCCCCCTCCAGTAACTATGGATCAATTTGTCAATTTTTTTTTCTTTTTTTTTTTTTTTTGGTTCCTCTTTATTTGGTCCTAGTCGAGTACTATTTGAACTTTAGCCTGACCGCTTAAATTGCAAAAAACAAAGCTTGGATGTTTATTCGTTAAAAAAAAACTCGTAGCAAATTCCTCCCATCTATTTGTGGGGGGGGGAGGGGATTGCTACGCGGTGCGCGGTTTTACAATGTGGTGCCCCCCCCCCCCCCAGGATTGAATTATCGATCGATTAAATAAAAAAAAATGTCGTGAGGGAATTTCAGAGTATACATTTAATTGTTTTAATTGCAAAAAAAAAAAAATCTCCCCCTACCCCAATAATTATGAGTTTATTTCACGAACAAAAGTGATTTAATGTTAAAATTGCAAAAACGATTCTTTTTACTTCTAAATTTTAATGCGTTAATCCGATGCGTTAAAAGAATTTTTAAAATAATAATTTGGTAATTCATATAGATTTATTTACCTTCATCATATTGGTTGTGATAGGGTCTATCTAGTTTGATAAAAATGTCCCTGCAATCTCGATGATCTGCTTCTGTTAAGAACTCGGAAAAATCTAAATGACAGAATCTCAGTTTTCAGTGTTTTCGAATCTTTGAAACTTTTATTCCTTCAAATAAAGTTTCTGTCAAGACATTCAATCTTTAATCTAATGGCTGGCTACACTTAAAATTACCCTTTAAAACACTCATAATATAAAAACATCAAAATTTATTTTTGAAAAAAGGATTTTTTTACGTTTTCAGTTAAGGATGCGGTACAGCGTGCTCCGAAAAGAAAAACCAACAGCTATAACGACTTCACTGTGTTGGCTACAGTTGAACACTGATGTACGGACGATGAATTGCTTCCTTTCATTTTGAAAAATATTTCAAAATTTCTAATTTAAATTAAAAAAAAATTTTTTGGGGAGGGGAATTTTTTTTTTTTTTTTTTTTTTTGCTACAATCAAATGTAAACTCTGAGAAAATCCCCCCTCTCTACGAAAGTAATCTTTTTTTTATTTAATCAATCGATACTTCACTCCTGGGGGCAACAAGTTCGCTCCATAGCTGGGGGGGGGGATTTTCTACCTGTTTTTTTTTTTTACCGAATAAATAATTGCAATTTTCTTTTGCAATTTAAGAGGTCATGGGAAAGTTCGAATAGTACTCGACTCGGACCAAATAAGGAGAAACAAAAAAATTTCTTTTGACAAATTGACCCATAGTTACTGGGGGGAGAGATTTTTTGGCAATCAAAATAATGAAACAAATACCCTGTAAAGTTCCCCATCCCCAACCCCACGAAAACGATCTTTTTTTTTTAATTTTAACAATCGATATTCACTTCTGGGGGGGGGGGGAGCTCCCACATTCGGGGCCCCAACATAGCTGGAGGGGGGGGGGGATTTGCTACGTGTTTTTTTAATTAATTTAATGTTATTATATAATCTTCAGCCATTTCACTTATGTTAATATTTTTCTTTTATTTTGACCTTTCATCCACCCACACAGCGTGTGACCCAAAAATAGTGGGCGGGGGGGGGGATTAGAGTCAAAATTTTTAATTACATTTTTTTATTATTTTAATCGGCCACCCGCCATAAAACAGATAAACCGTGTTTTGAGGGCTCAGCTCTTGGTCTACAGGGACGACGGGTTCGAACTGAAAAATTCATTTTGTGTTGAATAGTCCATTTATTGAGGAAGGCTATAGGCTATATAACATTGCGCTTTGACTAATAACAGTGGAGCAGCAATAAGAAATGTAATGAAAACGGGAAAATTTATATAATTGTATAAAATGTTTGGAACGCCGAATACACGTACATTTTTGAGGTAGACCGTGCAATGCCGGGCAATGCAGCTAGTAGACTCATAATTGCTGGGGAGGGGAGATTTTGTTTTGCAATTAAAACAATTAAATGTATACTCTGTAAAATTCCCTCCACGAAAGTGATCATTTTTTATTTAATCAATCGATAATTCACCCCTGGGGGGGGGGGCACCACGTTGTAAAACTACGCACCGCGTAGCAGCCCCCTCCATAGGTGTGTGGGGGGGGGGGAATTGCTACGAGTTTTTTTTAACGAATAAACGTTCAAACTTTGGGGGGTTTTTTGCAACTTAAACAGTCGAATAATACTCGACTTGGACCAAATAAAGAGGAACAAAAAAAATTTTTTTTGACAAATTGACCCATAGTTACTGGGGGGGGGGGGATTTTTTTTGGTAATCAAAATAATGAAACTAATACCCTGCAAAATTCTCCCCACGAAAGTAATCATTTTTTTTAGTTTAATAATCGATACTTTATCCCTGGGGGACACCACGTTCGCCCCAACATAGCTGGGGGAGAAATTCGCTACGTGTTTTTCCTTATTAATTTAATGTTATTATATAATTTTTAGCCATTTAACTCATCACTTTAATATTTTTTTTTTTTTGACCTTTCATCCACCCACGCAGCCGTGTGACCCAAAATTAGTGGGGGGCATTAGAGCCAAAGTTTTTTCATTGCATTTTTTACTATTTTAACCGGCCATAAGCCATAAAAGAGATAAATCGCGTTTTGGGGGGTCAGCTCTTGGTCTATAAATGTGAGTCACAATATCTCAATTTTGAACTGACCCGCTTATATTTTAATCTCTTTTTTTAGCTGGTATACAATGGAGGAGAAACTTCTGGAGTATTGTACAGTTCTCCAAAATTAGGAACTAATAATTATTAAGTGCCTTTAAAAGGATTTATAATCCGGTTCAAAGTTATCTTGTCATTTAGGGCAACTCGGAGCCTCGTCAGAAACGGGATGCCAAATAAGCTATTTTAAAAAAAGTAGATCAACTTTGGAGCATAAAAATAAACTTCCAAAATGCTTGAAAACGTTTCCCTTGTCCTCCACTATATCACAAGATTTCTAGCATTTGTAATATTGCAAAAAATATATCACAATGTAGGATGAGAACTTTCAACAACAAAATAGCTTCCAAACAGAAATGCTGAAATAACTTAATGCAGTCTGTGGAGCATATTTGCCTTCAAATAGCTAAATTTTTCTTAAAGTTTGAAAGAAACAAGTTCTTCTGCGCAGGCACTCCCGGTAAGGTATTTGACCTCAGTCTTTGTAAGGATAAAATGAGTGGTTTTGTGAGAACCGGGGCAGACGAGGATGTATATCATGTGAAATATTTTCAAGAAATATAATTTTAATTAGAGCAACCAATAAATGTTTTTTTATGGTTCAATTTAATTCCAAAGTATATAATGTGAGAAATTTTTTTTTTACTTATTGCTTTTGTCTGCTGCTGACTCCGATCATTTTGAACTTTCTCCAATTAATAATGTTTTAACGGTGAACATACATTTGATTAAAAAACTGTATTTAGATTCTTTTCTCAAAACATTTATTTATTTTTGCTTGTTTGTTTACTTTTCTTATTTTTATTTTATTGTTGTAATTATTATTATTTATTTCATTATTGCTGTCGCTATTATTATTTTTCACCGTTGTTATTATTATTATGAGAGAATTTTTGAATGTTACAATAATTTAGAATAAAATATTTAAAGTAAGAATCGAAGAATCTTTATTGCAAATCAAAAACTTAAAAGCCAAAAGACAGTAAAGAATTACTAAGATTATTTTCAGTAACCTAACACCATGAAAATCTCACACTTATGACGAGAGGAAGGTAAACTAAAAATTTTTCTGAAGTACTTCCGATAAGCTACATTTCATAAGTATTGCTTATCTCTGAGTCATTTCCCAAATAATGAGTAAACTTGTAGAGTCAAACACTTTTTTGCAAAGGAATCAAAACAAGATGAGATTAGAGTTCTTCCTTTTCTCAAAAAAACATTAAGAATATGAATGTATAAACTGAAGGTAGAGATTATTGAAATTATTCCTTAGTAATTCCTACATATAAATTTCTAAACTGCTATTAAAAGTATTTTTCACAAAAAGTAAGAAACAATGAATGTTTCACATAAAGATTAAGATCGTGAAACTTCTGCCTAACAATGCCTACATGTCTGTACATAGTAACTATTACAGGTATTTTTCACGAAAAGAAGTTTAATAAGAGGATAATTATACATATTTTGCGTAAAAACTTGAATAATCTTTTTTTTTCTTCAACTTGTTTATTTTTTGCTTGGTGATTTTTGTATCTCACAGAAGAATACTGGTATTAAAAGAGTCTGTAATAAGTTTGGGTTTTTACAGTAACTTTTTACTTTCATTGATCATTTTATTTGTTAATTTATTTAGTTTTATTTATTGTTTAATTTATTAATATTTTTAGACGATAAATATAACCGTACTTATATTTTTTATTTCTTTGCTTTTTTTATTGCAATTTCTTTCGGATTAGATAGTTCAAAGTTATTATCTTGTTATTTATAACTTTAAACACTCAGCTGCGGTGGTTTTGAATGATTTCAAAGAGTACTTAAATCAGATGTTTTTTTCTCTTTGAAATTGACGAAATGGAATATTTTTTTTTGGTTTCGGAGCGTAAAGGGAAGTTTACACTCTGGCGGGTAAAAAGTACTTTATGTTATTATGTAAGTGAGCTTTGTATTATTAACAACTGTGTTTTGTTTTAAATTTCATGTCATTATTTTAATACTTGAAATTTTCAGAGTTTAAACAATTAGGTAGCTACTTCTGATGTGTTGCGCTCTACCTGAGTCTTTCAGTACGCCATTGTTTGAACAATGAATCAGAAAAGATATTACATAACCTTTTTTGCGCTTCAGATTTAATACTGAGTAAGAGATTTTTCCTATGAAGCTTAGTCATTATTATGATAAATCCTTTAAAAAAAAAAAAAAAAATTGTGCGTTTGATAACTATATTCGCACATTCACTTCTACTCGCATTATAAACTATGTTCAGTTCTCTTTTACGTTTTTATTCAAAATATTTTCATTTTGGCGACTGAAAATTAAAAAGTAAAAGCTGACAATAAATAACGAATATTAGAGAAGCATTTTATTTTTGTTGCATGCATTTTATGTTTAATTTGCAATGAGACTTATTCACTATATATATATTTTTTAATAGTGTAACACAAAGAACTAGTGTCATCATTAAAAGGCATTATGTCACACCAAGTTTTTTTCTGTCGTGTATTTCGCAACAGTTTTGTACAAGATAGGAAGTCGTATTTTTCTTTCATTAACTAGATGAATGAAGTTCAGTAAAATGTCATTAGGAAAAAATCCTCAAAAGAAAGCATTGGTCAACGTAGGGTAGTCAATCTCATTAGAAGATGAATATTACTTTGAACGATCCAAGAAGATTTGGTCTCTCAGTTGAAAATTCAGAATACCAAAATGCCTGACAAGTGGTGCATTATAATAATGTCGCATCAACTTTTAAATATCTATAAGGATTCAGAATTAGAACAAGAGGTTGGGTTAAATTCAGAAATCGGAGTAAATAAGAAATTTGTTGTGCTGTTACAATTAGCTGTTCAGTATGTTTCGGAGATATCGTTGCATGGTTCAGACTAAATTTCAAGCAGAAAAGTCCTCACCAACTTAATAATTTATAACGATACATTATAACCTAAAATATGTTATATAAAATTTAATCATCATATCCTCAAAATACAGTAATACTTCTTAAAGACTAACAAATTTAAGCAATGCAGTGAGAAACAGTAAATCAACTGAAATTTATTAAATATTTATGGGGGAGGGGCGGAATTGCAAGCATAAATATTAGAGCTACAGAACATCCAAATAATGAAATAGCTGGCTCAAAATCTAGTGATTTCTGCATAAGAGTTGTTAACATCAAGGGTGCTAAAGTTCTTATTTCTGACTCAATAAGTTAAAAAATAGCACTTTGTTTCTGATGAGTTAAAGTTTTCGCATTCAAAGATTGCAGCCTGATTTTAAACCTTTTTTTTTTCAATTAACTCTTTCAGGATGAATTAGCAGACAAATGTGTACTATTTTAATTTTTAACTCCAAAGATGCTTGACGTCTTGCACTTAAAAAAATAAAGAAACATTCATTTTTTTTTTTTTTTCAAAACTCTGATTGCTCTTTTTTCCCGCGATGTTAAGAATGAAAAAAGTGAAAATGAGCGTGACTAAACTTTAAGGCTTATTTACGATTTCCAATGCATGAAAAACGCTAGAGGAGGATTTTGAAATATCTCTGACTGTGTGACTTACAATGAAATTAAAAATGCTTTGAATTAGGTTCAGTTCCCACTTTTAGTATTCATCTCCCTAAACCACTGTCGTTGAATGAAACAAAAAATGTTTCGAGAAAAAAAGAGGTGCACTCTTCTTGCTTGAAGGCTGGATTATGCCCCCAAACAAGAAAATCATTGATAATCCTAGAAAATAAACAGCTGACTATTTCATTATTAAGGCGGGACAAAACTTAAGGAATTATCTTGAGGAAACACTCTAAACATTCTCAAAACCGTGTATACAGAAAAAACAGTAAACCGTGTACAGTAAAGTAGAACCCTGTTAACCCGAACTAATTAGGATCAGTGCCTGTTTGGATTACAAAAAACTCGGATAAGCCGAAAATAAAATTAAATAGAAAAAAAAAAAAAAAACAAGAAATGCTACTTATAAGCACGTAGTACTACTATTTTCTTGAGTTTTTTCATTCAAAAGCAATAGAAGGAGGACATTTCTCCTCTATTAATTGAAATGTAATAAATGTTTAACAAATATCTTTGGCTGCAAACCTGCAACTAAACAAAAACTGGTTGTCTTGTGATACTGAAGTCAATGACATTAAGCTTAGAGAACACAGAAATAGTTCTCAATAGTTCAGAATAAGACGCATAAGGACTGATCTATAGAACAAACTGATGAGTTAGTAGGTATTCCAAAAGTGAGTGCCGCCGGGCGAGATGAGGGGTGCCGTGAAGTGTCCACGGTATCCATATGCATAACATAATACAGACCGGGTACTCTGCGAAAATTCTAATTCTTCAAAGGATGCAACTAATTGGAAAGGTCTGGGAACCTATGTGTTAGAATGCTCCCGTTTTCACAACCTGAAGTTACAAATGAGCTAAATAGAACGGCGGTATTTAGAAAAGAATGGAAATACAACATCAACATTCATCACAAGGATGTGGGGAATGATTTCATTTCCTCATTGAGAGTTATATCACTTTATCAGATAAATTTGAAAACGTACTTTTCCCAAAACGATTATTAGTGTGAAATATTTTTTGAATGTCTTTATTTAATGTAAGTATGATTCATGCACCATCACACTAGTTTCTTCAATGTATACAAAATTATACATACATTATAAAAAAAGTCCTTTTTTTAGTATACATCAATCTTTTCGGGTAATTTTTCCCACAAATATAGCTAGGGTTTTTCTTTCTTTTTTCAAACCATGAAAATGCTCCTTAACATTTTTAGAGGAGTGAAATTTCGATTGGAGGAGTGAAATATAAAAAAAACTATGAAGAAATCGATAGTGATCAATTACGTAGCACAACTAAATTTCTAAGGATAAAATAGAAGATGGCAGAGAAAGAATACATGTGTAATGCTTAAACTTTTAACAATTAGAATGCTTGTCAATTAGTATTTAAAAAATGACAAAACATTCAACTGCTATATTATCGATTCCTATTTCATTTTTTCCGCTTTACACCATTTTAAAATTTAATTTAAAACACAAAAAGTGAAAATATGCTTCACCAAATTTTTGAGGCTTATTTTGGATTTTCTTACTTAACTCGCAGATAATTAAAGTTTGAAATAAACTTGCAGAGAACATTTTCTCATCTTTTCCATTTTAAATTTTGATAATAAACTCTGTTCGGTTTAACCAGAATTTTGCACAAGAGGGGTTCGTATTGAGTTCTACTATACATAATAATAGAAAGTTACAATACCTATTTTGGCAACGCACGCTGTAAACACCCAT
Organism: Uloborus diversus; assembly: GCF_026930045.1. NCBI lineage: Eukaryota > Metazoa > Arthropoda > Arachnida > Araneae > Uloboridae > Uloborus > Uloborus diversus. The sequence continues at coordinate 67,230,732 of NC_072733.1, forward strand.
GCTGCGATGATGAAAGGTCCTGACACATGATGAAAATCTATCTGAGCCACTTGATATCTGAGTTTCTCCACATGTGTCGGTGATGAACTCTCCGTGGTAAGGTCTGGGAATAGTGAAGGTGGCTGCACTTTGAGGCTTTCAAATTTTGGTGCAGGTTTTTCCGAAAACGATCCAACAGGATCTTCAGCGTGCAGTTTTTCAGCATGTGGAATCTCTGTAAGCAGTTCATCAACGGGAGACGAGTTTCCAGGAGCTCCAGAAATGATGAAAATAAGAGTCAAGATGAAAATAACAAGACGATCCAATTTCATTTTTGAAGTCATGATTTTTCATCAGCAACGATAAGAGTTTTATGAAAAATTTAAGCCCGATTCTCTACAGTGAATGAGTGAAGCGTTGAGATTTCTCGCAATGCAAATGACAGGAACCTCTAAACTTGGAAGGAAGTTCTTGAAAATGAAGAATGACACAATTTGAAAAATATCATCAAATTTGATCTGAGTGTAAAAATGAAGTGTAAAAAATTCAAGTAAAATATAGTCTCAACGATGATGGTTCTCGATTCAAATTTTAAAAAAGTTTACACGCTGTCATTTTATCGTTATTTTCATAAAATGTTTTTGTAGAAATTCAAAAAATACTAGACTCAAAAAAATATAAATTTTCATCGTTGCTCAAAATTAAATGAAAAGCTCACTTTCTAGGTGAAGGCCATCTTACAGCCCTGATCTGGATTCATAATCCCATCATCAATCCTTGTTTCCACAACTTCTTTATCCTTAGAAGCTGCTCTGATCGCTCCAATAGACTTTAATAGGTTAACTTCACTAAACTGCACATTCTGCCGGCGAGCGTTGTCATGTGTATCTCCAACGCGTCTGACGTCACGGCTACGCATCGTTCTGATTGGCTGGTGCTTAGCAACCAAAGCAAACGCGTCTTGGAGTTTGATTTAAGCATCGGCGAGAACTCAGCTCTCCAAACGGGATATTTACCTTATATGTTTCATTTGCATCTTCCTGTAGCGACAGAAAGAAGTTCGACCACCGGAAAAAAAAAAGAAAGAAAGAACGCATCAAAACTGATCTACTTCCGGACGTTGGTTTCAGCTTTTGATCGACAGCAACAGGTGGATTCCCTCAGATGAATTTCGCTGAAGTGCTTCAGTTATGAAACTCGTATCGTTACTTAAGCGATTTACAGTCCTACTTTAACGAATAAAAAATGTCTTTATGCCAAAAAAATAAAATAAATAAAAAATAGATAAATTCCCTATTGTCATTTAACCAATATATTTTTTAAATGTATACACACTTTGGTTTTGACAGTCTTCACATTATTATTTTTCAAAAACTAACAAAAAAAGTCAAAACAAGAAAAAAAAATTACCTTATGATGATAATTTTTCATTTTGGAGAATTTCCTCTGAAAGATGTGAGATCAATTTTTCATTTCGTTTCATGCTTTGCAAAATGCATTAGTCTTAAAAAATTATGCTTGAAAAAATATTCGAAACTGGTGAAAAAGGGAACTGTTTTATTTCTACACCACACTGAAAAAAATGTATTTTAGTTTAGAGTTAATCATCTTCATTGTCGATAGGTTCACTTCCTTCAACCACTTTCGAACTCGTAAAATTCATGCTGTATTGAAAATATATACGGCGTATACCTTCTGGTATTGGAAAGTATATGGCGAAAGTATAAACGTATGCCTTATATATATATATATATATATATATATATATATATATATATATATATATATATATATATATATATATATATATATATATATATATATATATATATTTCGATAAATGACCTATATCCTCCGATTTTTTACCAAACTCCAGGTAATATTTTATTTCAATGGTTTTTTTTTTTTTTTTTTTTTTTTTAAGAATAATACCATGAAAAAATCTCCCAACAATATCCGATAACATAAATATCTATTTTTATGATTTAATCCTCATTTTTATTTTTTTTTTCATGAAACTATAAGTTTATCATACTTTATAGACGAATATGCATCTTTTCCTGCCATATGGGATGCATTTGAGATACATAAAATCCTTATAGCATCAATTGTCTATACATTTTGACCCAAGCTATTCATTACTTTCTTGCTAAAATTTTAGTATGTGCCCCCTTATTTTTTAACCTTATGAACAGTATACCTTCTACTACTTTTACCAATTTAGGGCTGTGTATAATTCAATTCTGTTCATGCATCACAGCTTTTGTACCCTGGTTGCATTTTTTGTAAAAACATTTCACAGTATTTATATGACTATAAAGTTTTTTCCTCTTCAGATCGTAGAAATAAAAATATTACTGATTTAACCTTTCATCCAGCATTAGTTTACATCATAAAATTTATTTATAAAAGGCTTAAATGTGCATTTAAAAATTTAAAAAAAAATAAGAATTAGTTATAACTTTTCAATATTTCAATTTCGCCAAGAGGCCAGCTTGTGGTAATCACATTTCTTGGTATTATTAGTGATAAATCTTTCAATCTGACAATCCTAACACAACCCTCAGAAACTTTGGACCCCTTCACTCCTCCCACACACACACTCACAGAGAATATTGCTGTTCTTAGTGTAATTGCGTGCTGCAGGCGTTGGTTTTATTGATTGTTTTTATTATTTTTTATTCTTTTTTACTAATTACTACAAGTATTTGTCCTTTTATATTTATGAAATGAGGCTTTTGTTCCCATAAATATAATGACCGCATTTGTTATTCCACCCTATTTTAATAATTTAATCCTTATTTTTATTATTTTTCATGAAACTATAAGTTTATCATACTTTATAGACGAATATGCATCTTTTTTGGCTTTAATATTTTTGGAAGTTTCTATCTACTTTATTTGCGAAAAAAAAAGGATTTTATTTCTTTTTATTTCAATAATTTACGGACTGTGGGCCGCCAATAATCTGTTAAAATACTTGACATAAACGCCGTCGCTTATTTTACGGTACTTTTATTTATGGGACAAGGTTTATCTGGAATTGATTTTTCAAGAACGTATCAATCAGAGAAAAGATTGGTGATTTAATGAAATCGATTCTGATAAATGGGAAAACAAACTCATTTAATTTTGAACAAATTCCTAGTTACTAATGTAAAACATTAACATTAATATATTATTCTTCAAAAGTAATACTTATTTAGAATTCTTTGCTGTTATCGAGGCATTTATTCACATTTAAAATGTGCATGGAGATGTTGTTACAAAATTTATATTTAGGAGAATGTTATCGAATATTCTCTTCCACGAGAATTCTGCTCAAGAACATTCTCGAGAATATTCTTCAAAACATTAGTACCGAGAGTTTTACAATGCTAACCAGTTCATATAAATAAAAAAAAAGTTGCTTCATACACATCTAAAAATGCTGTATTGTGACAAAAATCATGAAACAAATACGCTAGATTTTCTAAAGTAGGCCTGATAGAGAAATAATGTTTTCGCATTTAGAATCAACACACATAATACAGTGAAATTCAGTGTTAAAGCTCAAGACAACAAGCATTCTAATTTTTTGATCTGTGTAACTATTATTCGTATCCCTTAATCGAAATCAGAACAAATACCGAAATATATTTTAAAAATTAGAAAATCCACCCATATATACCACATACACGCAATATGATAAGACAAAAATCATTAGCCTCCAAAAGATTTTTTTCAAAAACCGATAAAAAATGTAAAATTTTAGGAACTAGAACAAAATTTTTGGGACCAAACAAATTATTTCTCAGAGTTCATAGTAAAATTTAATTCAACATGTCTACTGAAGAAAACTTTTTCTGAAACATCTAGTTGCCAAGGTATTTTTAAGCAGGACCCTGATAATTACCATGATTACTATATAATAAGAAGTTTTATTCTCAGGATTTTTTTTTTCATTTGTATCATGAACAGGAAAACCAATAATAAGTTACGCTAAATGTGCATGCAGTTTGACCCTATATAAGAGACAGGCGCAGATAAAGAGGGGCTGGGCAGTTATGATCCCCGAAGAGTGATCAAAATTGGACTAAAGCAGCACTTTGGGAATTTATATTTCGAAAAATTTGCCCCTTATCCCCTATTTATCCCAAAAGAGACGTTATGCTCCCTTTCCGGAAATGATCCCCTCCAAAACCAGAAGCTGGTTAAATAAATATCTTTGTGCCTAAAAAGTAAAATAAGAATTAACAACGTCAAATATCACAAATAGCGGCTTTTGACAGATGTCTTTTCATCCATTATCTCATTTCTTTTGCATTGAAAAGGCGTTCCTTGTAATGCCGAAATACGTGTCTGCAGTAATCTGCTCTTTGCGCTATTTGACGTTGTTATTTCTTATTTTACCAGACGCCGGATCCAGGCTGGGTATGAGATTGGTTCTCTGCGAAACAATGCTAACGGATTACTTAGCTAGCAATTGCGTCAACAATGGTGTTCGATCAAATTCAAGCCGAAAGTCAAGACGCACACAGCTAAATGAAAAGAAAACACTACTACAGTAAGTCGAACGTGATAAGCATTTCATTGCATTTATAATAGTCGGTGGAGTTTGTGTAAAAACATTTCACTTCCGGATACCAGTATGAAATTTTGTACAGCACTTATGTTCATATAAGAGAGCAAAAAAACGCCGGGAGGCAATCGATTGGAGGTCAAGACACCCCTGTGGGGACGTCATCAAAATGGCCGCCATGTATCGGTTAGTACGTTGGTTTACCTGCTTAAAACAACATAATAAGTCATAATTTTGTAAAATTCAAATACATTATCTGAAGGCCGTTTAGAAAAGCTCTTTAACAGTGCGTAATTTTATTTTCTACTAGCGGTACCCGCACGGCTTTGCTCGTAGTAGAAAAATTAAAAGGTCATTTGATTCGCCTGTATATTTACAAACAATGGATAATGAATTTTTCCCCAATTTGCTATGTTAATTTGCTCGACCATTTTACGGTTCCTTCCTTCCTTCCTCAGTTGCACAACAGCCCTGGGTGGGCCCTGGCCTTCTCAACAATTTTTTTATGTTATGGTTCCACGTTATTCTAATTTTGTAATTTACTCGTCCACGTTATGATAATTTGTTCGGTAAAATGTTCTTAAAATTGAAATAGAAAAAGAACAAAATCGAATTTTTGAAAAATCGCTTTGAGGTGCACACCTCCATGCTACGAATTAATTATGTGCCGAATTTCGTGAAAATAGGCCGAACGGTTTAGGTGCTATGCTCGTCACAGAGAGACATCCGGACAGATATCCCGACAGATATTCAGGAAAACTTTGAGCTTTATTATTAGTAAAGAAGACAAATAGTTTAATAATTATTACAATATCAACGTAAAAACTGGTAGGAAAGCAATGACTTTCCTGTGTTCTGCAATATTGGTTTTTACTGTTATACCTGCATCATAAAAGATCCTTCCCAATTTCATTAAATTTAAATTTGCACTTCATGTTTTAACACTTTTTGTCAGTATTTTACTTTTATATTGAATGAAAGAAAGGTTAAAATGCAGAAATAATCAAAGTCACCGCCTAAAATGGATCGAGAACTTAATCAATAATGCTATCGTATAATAAAACAATTTTGTTAAAATGCTTACATTTTAAACATATAAGAGAAATAGACGAAAATTACATGTTTTAATAACAAAGAAAAAGTACCTGTTATAACAAAAACTGTAATACGTTTTTTTAAGGAACGTTTTACGTATTGCACTGACCCTCACAACTACAAAGAAGTGTACAATTCAGACCTGATCTGAGGCATCGACAGCGTGTAGACATCTCTTTGCACTTGCATGATATAAGTTCCTGTAATTTCTCCATTGTTATTTTGGGGTGTGCATACCAAAGAGGTTTAAACTCTTCACCGATTTTTTTCCATCCCCACTGATATGGATCCAAGAGCTAAAAATTTTGCTGAAGACATTTTGTCCATAATAAACATTGCAATATTGCTCTCTTAAGGTGATGTAGAAGAACGTTGCTAGATACTGGAATACAATCAACTGGTCTGTTTTGCTGGGTGAAGAAAATTCTCCTATCCTCATTTTTACGATTTCCACTGAGCTTGATAAATGATACGTCAGGACAACGAAGCGCTGAATAAGTAGGACATGCTCATCGTCTTCATTGATGCTCTCGGGTACTTTAGTATAGTACAAAAAAACTTTGTCAACATCTCCAATTGCCATCCACATTTTCCATGCAGTACCTAGTTTTACCAATTCTGGCAAAACTAGAACACTGTGTGCTCATGTAAAGACATGGGAAAAAGGCAGAAGATCTGGAACACCTTGTAGAACTTTACGGTGCAAAACATGAATGGGAAGATACCGCAGATATTTTCCACTTCGATACTCCACCCATAGCTCTTGCAGTTTCGGAACTCGAAACATAGCAGTCATTACATCATTATTGTCAACAGTTTTCACAGGGATCTTTGCATGACCCGAGTATTCTATTTCATGCTGCACATAAAGGAATAGCCTCGCATTGGCTTCTTCGTGGGATACGGGAGACATGGTTTCAAAATTGTTCTTGACTGAAGTAATTACAGCGTCTTTGTAGGAGCATACAACCTGCTTCCCATTTAGTAGATCCATCTTCACGAGATTTTCTGTCAAAAATTCGAAAAAGCACCTCTTTATTTTTATCTTTCGCAAGAAATTTAGTAAATGACTTAGGTATCAAAACACTGGATTTAATACTTATTCTTAATCCAGATCCTCTCAATTGTCTCCTGTCGCTTTTCAAACTTCCTTTTGAATACCGCTCAAAAACTGAATCTACCCTATGAACGCTTTTTAGTCTCATTAATATGTACGGCTTCACAGTCTGATCGCAGTATTGTTGGACAGTTCGAGTAGACTGAGGAACATGAGGAACAAGCATGTGAATCAGTGCAGCCCCATCAATGAACAATTAGGTTCCGGAATAGCCGTAAAAAACCAGTCCAGTTGATTGGACGATACAAGAAACTACATCGGACTTTTTTCTTGGTTTCCCAAATTTGCCAAAGTTGGATATAGAAGGTGGACACTAGCTGTTTTCATGAGAAAAAATTCTTTTATATCCATTTGAATTTCTTTGCAGGCAACATATAGCTTAGCAAAAATAGTGCTGCCCCTCCTCAAATCAACAATGTTTTGCTTGTCTTTGGACTGAACAGAAATATTTTTCTGCTCATCAAGATTAGATTGTTTCTTTTAATAACATCATGTATGGATAATTTTCTTAACACTAAGCGATCTTCTACAAATGTATTGAATTAGCTTGAGCTGAAATCACAGAAATGGCACTTTCTTCCGAGAGAATAATTTTGTTGCTGTTTACTGTAGTTAAATCGTCATCTTCGAAAGGATTCCCGGATTTTCGTGTTCTTCAAATGTTTCAACTAGGCTGGAAACATGAGTTTCCTACCGAATACAAAAGCTTCTAGTATCTTCATGTATCTAGTATCTAGCTTTTCAGTAGTGATGTCAGACTTCAAGCTCTGATTTTCTTCAAACTCCTCAATCATGGGCAGAACTTCCGGTCCAGCAACCATCCATTGTATTAATGACGCCTCATGACTTAAACGTGATAGATTAGTTGGTGATTTTTTAATTAATTTGGTTGCTCATGCAAATGGTCGTGTGCCATCCTGGAAAATTTCCTCTCAGTTTTGGAGCCAGATATATTTCCCCTATGAAACTCTTGAAAAATAGCTGGATGCATCTCTGGTAACTGCTTCAAATTGAACAGAAATACTGAAGGCCATCGGGCATAATTTGTATGATCAAGAGCAAACATCCATGGACATATATGTTCTCAAGAGTGACAGTAAAATTTGAGAAATTTCCTTAACGAATAGTGCGCACCAGATTTAAAAGTATACATTCTAGCTCCATGGTGATCTTCCAATACTGAAACTGAGGCGATTCTTCTGATCTTCGCATAACCCAGTCTGTAAATGTTTTGTCTATATCTTTTCGATTTTGAAACGCTTTCTCCAACAAAACTTGGAGAGTGGTTACTGCAAAATCGTGAGCGTATCGACTTCTTTTCACATGCGAAAATTTTAGTGTTCTTTCTGCTCTTCCCGATGTTGTTGCATGAGCTTCTACTAGGAGTTCATTTCATCCACTTCCTTCAAACCATGTACCTATTGCAGATAAAACAGCCATTTCTATGTGGAGACCACCTAACATGACCAGCATTTATCTTCGCCATACTCATTCAGCATAGCCCACTGAATAGATTTTATCAGGGTGTAGGAGGGATCTAGATTACAAACATTCAATTCATTAAATATTTTACTTTTTCAAAAGCACGTGAAAGAAATGATTGCAAGTTATGTTAGTATTTTGAGGTCACATGGACCAAATGAAGGAGAAAAATTTATTCTAAAAATATTGCGAGTTTTAAATACGTTTTGTTTATTGAAAAGAACGTAAAGGAATGAATACAAGCTATATGATAATTTTAATACTAGATGGAACCAACAATTGAAGTTATCGATTTCAAACCGTAATAGAATTATATGACTCACCTTAATTTGATATTACTTGCTACAGCATTAACCAGTCAAATATTCAGTTATTGAAAATTATATCTGAATAATAAACATATCACTATGGAATTAATTATTGCTGAGAACAGCAGAACTGGAAAGAAACGAGCTAGGCGGATTGCAATCTAATGCTACAGCTTGTTGGCGGGAGCAAATCGAGTAGTCGTTCTGATTCTTGCCGCTAGACGGCAGAGGTTCGCACTTGCAGAAGTGAATTACTTTGTGACAATACAATGTGACAAATTTATGTGACAATATGTGTATTTAATCTGGTAAGGAATTTTTAATTAAAAGTTTCAGTGCGGGTTAGATGTGGCGGAACAGTTGGAACAGTTAAATGAGAATGCCCCCCCCCCCCCGCTCCATGTACTTACGTTATTGAAGTGAATTTTTTTAAAGTATTTACTAAGGAGGGGGGGAACAAATGCATATTTTTATAATTTATTTTAAAGCTTGTATTTAGTGTACCTATTTTTTACGGAAGAATGATTTCTAATGACGTTTTGATCAGTTAAACGAAACTTTTCACCTTTTCACTACGGCCATTTTGATGACGGAAATTTTAATAACTCTACAACTACTCATCTTAGGAGGAAAAATCAATCTCTGTTAAATAGCTCTTTTAAAACTCTTTCATACGATACACATTCATATCACAATATAAAGACCTGTAATGCAGTTCTAAGCAGTCAAACGTACGTATTTACCTTTCCAGGCTGCCATTTTTATGACGTTAATTGTAATAACTCTTAAACAATTTGTGATAGGAAAAAAAGTCAATCACTATTAAATAGCTCTTTTAAATGATATACTTTAATATCGCAATATTAAGATCCATAATAGAGTTCTAAGCAGTTAAAAGAACGTACTTTTCTTAATAAGGCGGCCATTTTGATGACGTCATCACAGGGGGTTCATGACCTCAGATCAAATGCCTCCCGGCGGATTTTTGTTCTTAGATATGTACATAAGCATTGTGAAAAATTTCAGACTGGTATCCGGAAGTGAAATGTTTTGGGTATTTTTGTCACAAACGTCACGGACTATAAGTAATTCCTTCTGTAGAAAGTTATGAATTGCTCTTTTCTAAAATTTATGACTTTTAGTAGTTTAAAGAATAAACAAGTTTATAATGGGAGCAATTTAAGATAATGATTTTAAAATATTTGATGTAATGATTTGTAATTGACTATGTATTGAATGCATCTCTAAAGATGAAGAAATAAACTAGTTTCTGACCAATTTCACTAGAAATGACCTTCTGTGAAGGTAATACTCTGAATTAGAATATTGTTTATGAGGAACAAAATAGTATTACACTAATTTTTGAATTCATTTTATCCCATTTCAAAATTTTTCGCTAAACATATAGGTTCCCCCCCCCCCCCCCAGCTAACAAAGAAGACTGTTCGCTGAATTAGACAGTGTGGGAATAGTCTCTAAGTTAAAACGAAATCATAAAAACCTAACTTTGCAAGCCGTGGCTAATGTTGATTATCACCATGTAACTTATAAAAGAGCTGTTGACTAAATTAATTGTTGCCACTGAATATTTTCTTAGACCAATGTAAATCAAACCAATTATCTATAGCAGGATTGTTTTCGTTTTTTTAATGTGTCCTATTTCTTTTGCAATACAAAAATTGCTAAATTACCCATTCCACACCACTTGACGTATATAGGGTTAATCTGGGAGATTAGCCGCACCCCTTGTATTTCCTATAGTTATCGAGCGAAAGGAGTCAGACTTTTAGTATATGTGCAGAATGAGATTTCTTTAATCAGTGTATAAAAGTGACTCCCAATTAACGTTTCACTGTACAATCGTAACTTTGAGATTAGTGCATAATTTCCCTTTGGAAACAATGTACTCGTATTAACACCTTATGCTAAAATAGTTTTTGTTCTCTAAATATTGTAACCATACATGGTTCGGAAGTCAAAACTAAGTCTAAGGTTTGCGAAGAGTACTTACTGCGTGCATAAAAAGGCCATTGTCCTTTACAAAAGCAGTCAACTATGGTGTGCGGCTTGGGAACCGTATAATAAAGGATACATGCCGCACCGCATTCCAGCACAGATCCGACAATTCCTTTTTTCGGGATACCGCTAATACTAATACTAAACTTTATCTAACCTTGTATTATTTTACTATATGTCACTGACTTTTATATTACTTTTCTCCGCACACACCCCACCTCTTTGCTATCAACCTTAGTTTCACCGTCCGGAGGGTCCGCGAAGCCGGCTCCCCACACAGCTGGGTGCGAAGGTCGATAGTCGCCTAGTTGTCACGGACGATTTTGTCACTTATTGCGCCGGGGAAGGTCCCCGTGCTGGGCGTCAGCCCAGTTGGGAGTTTACCCCTTTATGTGTGAACCTTGCTCGTCGTTTGATACGGTATGACTCACCGTACCTCGTTGATGCGCCATGGTTCCCGACTTTTATATAACTAGAGCAGATCCGTCATTTAGCATTTTCCAGGAGGGGAGCAAAGGGTGCAATTCAATGTAAATTTCATCAGAAAACAACAAGTACCACGACCACTTATGTGAAAAAATTACATTTTTCAAAGGGGAGGGAACAATTGATCCCCTGACCCTTCTAAATGGAGTATATTTTCCTGTATTGGAGTATATTTTCTTGGCTTAGCATCAGAAGGCTTTTTTTTTTCCCTCAGCAACAACATTCTTCCATTTCATTTGTTTTCGGCATGTCACAGTTTTTCTAGTAGAGAAGTGCGGGCCAGGGAGTGAAATAATTAAGATGACTTACATTTTCAAAAATGAGCAATTTGGAAATTTATTTTAAAAATAATAGCGTATTAAGGTATACCATTGTATTTCATGGAATTGAAATGATATTTTATTGAAATGTTTCATTTTTGACGGTAAATTTTTACCTTGAAATAAAATGGGGAATTATCACTTTACCTGACGTATACGACAAAGTGATCAGTAAAATGTTTTTCTAATGGAATATTTTCATTTTTTTCTCTTTTGAATTGCTAAATAAACTAATAGAATAATAAATGCATGAAGTAATGAATGAATAAATTAATAATTAAATAAATAAATAATAAGTAATGAATAAATGTGTGAAAAACTTAGTGAATGAATAAAGGAATTAATGTGTCTAAGAATTAATTATTTTATTAATTAAAAAAAGTCAATGAATATGTAAAGGAATTAATAAATAAATGAATCAATGGAAATTCCCAAACTAACATAAGCTAATTAAACACTTTGCACCAGTAACTTTGCCACACATGCACTTAACAAACTACTAAAAACTTAAAGTCAAAACATGCCTAATATTGAATAAACAGCTACTGCACCGAACATTAGTAGGTATGACTTTATATTTGAAGCAGTAATGCTCCCAACAATTTTTTTGAGGATATACTTCTAGTAACCCATTATGCACAATATGTGTATGCGATCAAATACATAATATGCCTAAAAAGTGTATATGGAGTATACCCTATGGGAACACCCCTGAATTTAAAGTGTTTTTATTTTATAATAACGAAAATTATTTTTGATAAGCAACTAAATACACTGAAACCTGCTTTTATGCTTTTTTTTCTTTTTTTTTTGCAGTATATTGAAATTTTAATCAGATTTGGATTTAACTGTATGAAATAGTTTTTAAAATGAGTACGAGGTAGTATCTTCAAGTGAAGATATAGGTACCCTGACGGGAAGTCACTGTGGCCTCCCAAAAATGTCGTTATTCGGGAAATTTTGTCCGACAGTTCAGCAAAAATGATCATCAATTAGTTCATTTTAATTTCATTTGAAGATTATTTTCTAAGTTTTTGGGTTATTTTCTATGTGAGACTTTTTTGTGCGGCCCCTATCCACCGCATAAAAAAAATAGCTTTCATTTGTGTTGCGAAAACAACTTTTTAAAGCTACTCGTGAAGTTTCGAACAATTTTTTAATGCAATTTTTTATGCGGTCCCTATTCCCGCATAAAAAATTGTCTTTGTTATAGAGTGTATTTTTAGACTGGAATCTACATAATGTACAAATCCACAATTAAATTTTTGCCAGATATAGGTGACTTTACTTCACAATTCCCTACTTCCTATTTTTATTTTACGTGCTTGAAGTATACTTCAATTGAGAATCTTGTTTTCTAGTGGAAACAGTGACTGTTTCCTAAAGGAATCAGTGTGCTTTTTTTTTTAGTTATTTATTTTACATTCGGAGTTAGGCATCGGAAAATTTTTGCAATTTAAAATCGCAATATGCTTACGATCAGGAAGATTAAGGTATAATGTTTATATTCAAAATTAATCAATCAAAAGCTCCCAGTAGTTGTAGGGTGAAGGCTCCTAAATTAGAGTATACACCCAAAACTGTTTTTATGCTGTCTTTTTTTTTAATGTGATTTTTTTTTTCTTTTGCGACTTCTTTGTGCATTTTTTTTTTTTTTTTTTTTTTTTGTGCAGTATATTGAAATTTCAATCAGGTTGGGATTCAATTGACGAAATTATTTTTAAAACGAGTGCGGGTAGTATCTTCCAAGTGACGTTATAGGCACCCCGATGGGAAGTTACTGTGACCTCCCAAAAATTTCGTTATTCAGGAAATTTTGTCCGACTACTCGGCAAAAATTGTCACTTGGTTTATTTAAACTACCTTTAAGTATTACAATTTTGTAAGTTTTCAGGTTATTTTCTATGTGAAACTTTTTTTCTGCAGTCCCTATTCACCACATTAAAAAAATATTTTTCAACTGTGTTGCGAAAACAACTTTTTAAAGCTACTCATGAAGTTTCGAACAATTTTTTTATGTGCAGTCCCTATCCACCACATAAAAACAGGTTTGGGTGCTTTGTGTTTTCAGGCGCTTACAAATAATAGGATTAAGGATGAAATAGCATTTAGCGTTGGATGAAATTCAAGATTCTTGTATTAGGATCATTTTAGTTTAAATATATGCGACAACCCTTCTCCGAATTCATTAGGCTTCAAAACACGGTATCGATACATCTTGGCAGTCCTTATCAGTATACATCAAGATTGAACACGTACACACACACATTCATTTATGTCAATCAAGAAACACAGCTATCATTTGTTATGAATGATCTTCAAGAATCAATCACAAATTTTTCAGCATACTTTTTCCGTTTCTAAGCTGCGTAATGGAATTCAGTCTCATGGCGGTCAAGGTGTAACTACCGCAGGAGATAATTGCAGCAATCGAGCAGTAAAACTTGTTGTGAGTGAAACTTGCTCACCCTTTCTACACTTCAGCTGCTTTTTCATAATCATCACTCATTAAAATCAGACCAATAAACTTGATTTCCTTCCTAAATAATGTATTACTCGTAATATACTTTTCAATGTTTTACGATGCGTAATTAACAAAATAATTAACTGATTATGTATGCAATACACAAGCTACCTGAAGAATTCCTTCCTACATCGAACGTGTGAAAAATGTATGATTGAAAAAAAAGTATTTTTGTTTAAAAAAAACATTAATGGAAATTGAAAAAATTTACATCATTGTCCGAAGTTTGGAAAACATTTACAGAGATTCATGTGTTGAAAATTAAGATTTTATGTATATTTTATTAGAGTAAAAAATCTGCTGATTGGCAACTGAAATTTCAAAAAATACTTATAAAAAGCAAAACTTATTTTTCATTGTTCATTGCGACTATCCTGACAGAAAAGAAAAATCTAATTCAGTTTGTATTCTTCTATAGAATTATCTCTAATTTTGTACAAAAATAGAGGAGTTTCAAAGTGTTAAGAGAGAAAGAGAGAGAAAAAAACTACAGTAAAGTAGAATCTCGTTTATCCGGATTTTTGGATTATCCAGATCAAGCTTGTGGGTTTTAAAAAAGTTATGTTAATAGATAATTTTAAAATTTGATTTCAAAATCATAACTATTAGTACACTATACATTCGGGTTTTTTTTTTTTTTTTAATCTTTCAAAGATAAAACGTTTGCGTGACCATGCTTTATTCAACCATGTCACGTGTTTGAACCAGAACACGTGTGTAAACCAACTCTGTTTTAATAAATGATGTGAAAAAATGTTTTGATGTTTTTTAGCTCATGTAGACAATTCTATCCAATTTTTGTTACAAAATACGGTTTTTGTCGTAATGAGCGGTAAGTCTACTTATTAAAGGATTTGTTTTTGCTTATTATCCATACTACCTTGATTATACGGATTTTCTTTTATCCAGATTATCTTTGGCTCAGTTCGGATAAACCAGGTTATACTGTACAGCAGACCGTCGTTTCACGCGGGAACCAAGTTCCATGAAGATGTCGCGTAAATCAAAGTTGCAAAAATTAAGACCTAATATTAATGTTAAATAAAATAGGGGTTAGGTTTCTGAGATAAAAATTCTAGTGTTAGATAAGTATACAAATATAATAAACTGAATGTGTAATCAACATATGCCTGATGTGGATAAATAATAAACTTACTGTTTATAATAACAGCTGGTTGTGAATTTGTTGGCAGTCATTTACGTTTACTAGAGGGCTCCGTCTGCTGCTCGTTTCGCTCGCCAACCGGTGATTCAATTCCGCCTGCGTCGGGTGACATTTGATGATTTTAATGCTTTAACCCCTGGATATCCTGTGGACATTCTAAGGAGTCAGGACATCCAAGGGTGAAGGTGTCCTCAGAATATCTTCAGGACTAGATGTCCAGCCCCTTAAGTTTTAGAAGAGTGAGCCAGAATGGAATGGCTTTCCCTGGATGTCATATATCCATCAATACCAGTATTGACCAGGTAGACACTGCCAGTCCGGAGGAGATAGGGTTAGAGACATACATACAGGCATAGTCGCAAAGGTTTCAATAGTATAGATCGCTGCATTTCTTTATTGGGCATTAACGCCTCCATGATTTATCGCATCATTTTCCTAGCGGGATTTTTCTTCTCTTACAAATCAAAAGGATCATTTGTTTTCTCTTTCTTTGGTTTCACCTTCCTTCGTCTTGTCTAAAAGCTATTTTTCAGTGAGTTCTGTTTTGTGTAAGTCTAATTAATTTGGATCCAGAACTGTCTATTTTTAGAAATAATCATAAAAAAGCGATATTTTCTTTACTGTTGCTCTTGGTTTGAAACCAGCTTTAATATTGCTGTACGGAAATGTATTGCTGAAAAAGTGGTTTGGTTCTAATATTCGTATGATCAACAAAAGTAATAATCAGGAGCAACTAATATTCCGGTTATAGCATTAAATATACAACACCGAAAATGAGCTGATACAATATTTCAGAAGCAAACATTTAATTAGTTGTAATCGTTATCGCTTACCACTTAAAATAAGAAAGTAAAAGAAGTATGATTTTTATCTAATATCTTCCGTCGAATAGTGCTGGGTAAATCTTTCAGATTTAGTCCTTTTGCAACAGTTGTATAAATTAAAACTATTTGCTAATCCACGAAAGCGCACTGCATTCTATGATTCAAAGGATGACCAATCCGGTATAACAATTTACAGCAATTGAAAATGATTGAATATATTTTTATTGCAAAATGTGACCTCTTTTCTGAAACAAAAAAACACTAAATTGAAAAATACATAACACAATTTCGTTTCTAGATCGAGTCGTGCAAAATCAAATTACCAATGACAATATTAGAAATACATCAAAAACAGAGAAAGATTTTTACTTAGTTTTTATCAGTTTCTTTTGTATTTACTTTCTTCTACTTCTTGAGTAGTAAAACTACTACCACTGAAATTCATCTGATAATTGCCACCCGATCGAGCATTAAGAAAAAACAAATTGTTGACTTTAAAGGCGTTAAGTAACAGGTAAAATCTTTTCCACTGAAATCAAGATGTAGTCTATATGATATAATTCATTAAAAATATATTACTCAATGTACTTAGAATTACAGTGAAACACCATTTTTACATTTCTCCAGCCACTGGGTTAAAAAACGTAAAATACGAGAAAACGTACATTACGGGAAGTACATTGCAAGAAAAAACCAAATAGAGAAAAAACTAAGGATAGTAAAGATGACTCTCTTTTAAAAGGTATGATATCTATATTTTATAAAAAGAACATTATTATACATACCATTTTAAGATCATTTTAACAAGTTTCGTTGCGAATCCTGTCGTTAAGGTTATAAATAGTCCGTAATAGTGGACTGTTTTTAGTCATTGAGTTCTAAGTGAATGCAGCATCTTCCGGGACTGAAATACTTTGACCGGACAGAAGACAGGAATCTGTGGAATGCATTTCTGTTTTCATAATTAGCTTTTATTAACATGTTTTAGCTTAAAAAAGCGCTTAAGGAAAAATATTGCTTATTTTAGAAAAAAAAATTGTTTTTCTACTTTCCACGGAAAACGTAAAATGCAGGAAATTCCATAAATGAAAAGTTACAATCCGGGTAAAATTAACATTTGTTGTTATACGGGAATGCTAGGACGCGATGGAAAATAAGTTACGTGCAGGAAAAACATAAATTCGAGGAGTGTAAAATCGAGATTTTTATTGTATTAACTTCAGACAAGTGAGGGTTGTATTATTTTGAAAACAAAAAGTGACCTCTATTTCAAAAAAGTGGTTACTTATACTACAGGCGTTTGGCACTTTGAGCGAAGAAAAATGCTCACTATTGAAAAATGACTACTAATGAAATGGATACTACCGGCCACTGGCGACTTTTGAATTTCCCCAGCACGAATGACACGGACCTTTAAATGACAGACGTTATAAAGATGAGAATTTTAAAAAATCCCTTCCAGTTCACATTAGATATCATCGGCAAAACCATCGACCTATCATATACGGTTTTTCACAGCTATACCTTTAGCTCAAACTCAACAGGTGGTGGAGAAGCCATAGATCTCAATCACAATAGATCGGTGCTTTAAATACTTCTCCAAAGTGCAACTACTACGAGAAACGTAGCAAAAAATTTCGTTTTCCAAAAGAAGGAAATCCTAGATTTTTTCTATACGTATACTAATCCGGAAATCATTTTAACTGTAGAAAGTTTCTCAAAGATTTCATGTCGAAAAAAATCAATATATGTCAAATATTCAATTAAGGCTCACTATTCGATAACAACAATGAACTTTGAAAACTGTAAATTGAACGAAAATCTTCCTTTTTCGGGAAGAATATATTGATCCGAAAGATGAATGACATTTTATATTTGTGTGGGAAAAAAATATGGTGGAGAACAGAAATTAGTCTTGCTTACTGTATTAATGAAGTGAAAGCGGAACTTCCATTATTGATCTAAGTTTCTATCCCTGAAAGTAAGGTATTTATTTAGTAATAAAATGGAAGTTAGTATGTCTCCTTAATAATTTTGAGCATAGTTACACTTAATGCTTCATTTCAGAACGTGTTGATGAATTAAAATTTTTAAGTTTCTCAGTTGGAGATTGCTGGGCGAGGCAGTTGAAATTGCTTCCCCTTTTCAAAATAAACAAATTAGAAATTTGTTTTGAAAATTACAGTATATAGAGAAAGAATAATGTATTTTTCATTAAAACTTGCATCGAAATATTATTTTTCGTTTTCAAATTTTTGTACTCTAAAAGAAGTGTAAAATTTTCACTTTGCCCCAGCATGAATGGGGCAAAGTAAAATTTTTTTTATTGAAATATTTTACATTTGATTGTTAAAAATATTTTTCATCAATAACGGAAACAATAAAGAAATTAATTAATTAATTAATTAATATTTGAGAAGAAACAAATGAGAGAATAAAATAATGAATGAATGAGAGAATAAGTGAATGAATGGGAAATAAATGAATAAATGAATAAAGAAGTGAATTAATAAATGAAGAGATGAAAATGAATTAATTAATGAACGGCTAACGTAAGTGATTTAATTAATGAATGAAGAACTAAATGAAATGAATTGCTATTTCATTTTGCTCCGAGTGCACTTGACAAATTGTACAAAACATTCAAAATCAAAATATGCTTAATATTAACAAAATAAGTTCTATACTGGACGTAAGTAGCAATATTCAAAATGTTAACTACAAAAGCTTTATCAATTTGAATAGTAAAAATTATTTTTGATAAACCAAAAAATATTGCAATATGTGTATCAAATTTTGAAATTGACTTATTATTACATACTTTGACCGTCAGAGAAATTAATTTTTTGACCGGAATCAAGTAATAACCGAACTGCAAGCAGATGTTATATTGAAGTTGAGAGTGCCAACAAACTGGTAGATAAAATAACTTTATCTACCTTGTTCAGCTCGTAAATTGAAGATCAAAACTTGCTCAGAACTTTTCAGTACTCAGGGACAAATTACACTCGTGAAAAAGGAAAATGCTGATCGAGGTAAAGTCTGTTGCCCTGTTTTGCGAGAATGCGTCTGCAGTAGGAATAAAGTTTCACGTAATTTGCTGGCTCTTTTCGCGGAGCTCCAATCAGATCAGAAATCAAAGTGCTTTGCAGAAGAACAAATCAAGAAGTTTTCGTGGTATTCGAAGAAATGATCATGGTAGAAATCCCTAAAAAATTTATTTAACAAGATAATTGCTTTAAAAAACATCCCGCTCCATCTCACTGTACCAGGTAACAAGCACATACTTTATCGTGTGCGTGCCTCAGTTGAGTTACTCCGACAAATACACCTTAGAAATGAAAACGATTAAAGCTGGCAATGGCGAATATGGGGACGGGTCCCTAGTTTCCGACTTGGCTGACATGTCCTCTAGTCGACCCTGGTTAGTCGCACCACCTATCTAGCACAAAAAGGGAAGAAAATTACAAACCGAGAATTGTTACCTGTATTACTACATGCCTTTTTTGTCATTACGAAGTTTCCTTCTGTGTTTCAGAACCAATTTCACACCATTTAGCTCCAAGTTTGCAACAATCAATTTTCATACCGAATGAAGACAATCAGTTGTGTTGCAGCTTTCCAGAACAGTTTCTGGTGCGCAACTTTGAACAAAACAACGGGCCACCCGGACCAACAACACCCGGAAATATCGTATGGGGTGCCATAGCATATTATGGACGATCACAATTGCTACGAATTGTGGACAATTTGAACAGTACCCGATACATAAACGAAGTTTTACAGCCCCAAGCTATTCCTTTCTTGCAAGGATTGCCAGGGGATGTATTCCAGCAGGATAATGCCCGTCCACATGTCACCAGGACTGTCAAATCCTACCTTGATTCGCAGCAGGTACAGCAACTTCCTTGGCCTGAATATTCTCCGGATATGTCACCGATTGAACATGTGTGGGATTTCGTTGGGCGTCGTCTCGCTCGTGATCCTCGTCCTGTTGCTACGACAGACGAATTTTGGTTGCGCATACGAACAATATGGAATACTCTTCCGCAGGAAGATATTCAAACTTTGTTTCACTTCATGCCGAGTCGTGTAGCAGCTCTTATTGCGGCGCGTGATGGCCACACAAAATACTAATTTCTATCTCTTTTTATTGTTTGTTTGGTTTGAAAATGTAATCATTTATTTGTACCATTACCGCTCAACTGCGTATTAAATTTCATTCAACTATGATGCTTCCTTCATGGTGTTGCAATTTTCTCAAACAGGAGTGTAAAATTGATTTTGTGTCAGCTACCTCGTGAGAGCTTCGTAAGTGCTTTACTGGAATATGAGTTGCGGCCGCTTCTTCTCGCTCTGCCTCAACGAGAGGTAGGAGAGAGACTGGGGATACTTGATTCCCACTTTAGTTTTAAATTTTTTTCTCGGCTGCAAATTATCATTTTTTTTTTTTTTTTTTCAAAAACAGTACGTGAAGAAAGATAATATTTTCCTCTATCTGACAGTATTTTTTTTAGTTGAAATTAAACAGTTTTGGTAAAATAATTTTTTCCAATAACTTTATAAAAGGATCATGTATCCCCACATCAAGGGATACGTGATCCCTTCATGGGGGATACTTGATCTCACTGAGAAAATACATAAACTTTTCGTTAGATCAGCTTTATTTATGAATTTTAGTTTTCTACATAATGTTTCTAAAAAATAACACTAGTTCTAATTTTTTTTATTAAGTTATAATAAAGTGAACACAAAATACATTATTTTAAATTCCACTAGGACATTTGTAAAAAAAAATGTACACAACTTAAATGAACTTATGATGCTTTTGATCAGTAACTTATTCTCTCATACAGTTGTGAACAATATATTTCATAAATAAAACTAACAATTTTTTTTAAAACAGCGTAATGAAACTTAAATTGCAACAAAGAAAAAAAGAAAAAAGATAACAAGCACATAAATCAACTTATTTGCTTCTTGTCTTGCAATATTAAAATTACGAGTTTTATCAATTGAATTAATTTTAAAAAAGAGAGATGAAAAATGTAAGTATCACCATACTTATAGAAACGAATAGAAAGCCTAGCATATATTTTCAAAACCTAAAAAATAAAATGCGAACAATTCGTTTGTTGTAGTTCTTAAAGTTCAGCTCAATCCATGTGGATGTGTGAAGCTTAACACATTCATTCTCATTTACTACACTTTTGTCAATTTTTTAGGAAAAATATATTGATTAAGCATGTTACCTTTTCGCTTTAGAAAACATATTTCAAACTCTAGAAATCCAACTTAGCATTATGTCCGCTAATGGGTCTACGTAATGGGCAATTAACTTTTTTGATGTATATCTATTGATAGCAAAATATTTTTTTTTTCATTTAAACAAGGATTTGACATCTATTTCAACTTGTTCAAGATCATTTGGCTGATCAAAACATAACTCATCAGTAGAGTTAATTCATGTTTAGATGTTTGAGGTGTTATGTAGGTTACATGTACGAACTGATATTTTTATCGTTTAGCATATTTACTGCAGTGATTATATAAATCTATCACTCATACTATGATAAATTTTATTATGTTAAATGGTTTTGAATGTTTAAAGTTAATGTCAACTAAGTAAACTACATTTATATTGTTTTCATTGTGTTTATATTGTCATATGGATACTTGATCCCTGGGATCATGTATTTCATTCTAATCTATCGATCGTCATCTAAACGAAGGAATCAAGTATCCCTAACATGCGATTTTTACAAACATACTTGTTATATTATTAACAACCAGTGGCGATTTACTAAAAATATGTCTCAATTATAAAAAACTGTCTATACTTCATCATTACTCTTTAGTATTTTTTTTAAACTGTATTTATTGGATAATGTAAACTTCAGAATGCTTTCCTACAGAAAAGTTTCCCTTGACACATTCAGACAATCATTTATTTATTGAGCTAAAACAAAATGGCTGAAAAAAATACAAAAAGGTGCCAGATTTTATAAACAAGTATAACTTTAACATAATCCTCAGGTTTCAAATCTCTATTTAATGATTTTGGTACATTTTTGGCTATGGGATCATGTATCCCCAGGGATCAAGTATCCCCAGTCTCCCCTAACTTCAAATCTGAAAACCGACAAATAATTTTAGATATCTAAGAAAATAGGTTTTCTTCTCTTCACCAAAAGTGTTAGAATTTCCCGAATCGTAAAATAGCGGCCAGGACATGCCACTCGCTTCCTCCTTCCCTTCGTTACGCCACTGGTTACCCCAAAAATGGCCAGTCATTTCAAATTTTTTCCGGGGAGCAAAGGCAGGCCGTCATTTTCGAATTTTTCAGTGGGGACTAAGGAATATATTTAAACTATTACTCGGGAGGATTCGAAAGGAACAAAGGGGAAAGGGGAGATAAGAATTACAATAGATGCCTTCTCCAACTCGAGGGAAAAGTTTAGCGAGAGGGAAAATTTTCAGGGATATTTTTTCGTGTATGAGACCGCCATCTTGGACTACAAAATGCTAATATTGTCTCTCTAATTTCCCCCTGTGAAGTTATATTGAGTTATACAACTTGTTTCTCATTAATTGTATTTTTGTTCAAAATATTTTAAGATTCTTGACGATATCATATTCTGTACTGTAAATGGAAGAAAATTTTATTTTAAAACTTTATTATTATTGGCAAAGGCGTTTCCAAAATATTTCTGAATCTCTCCGAGAAATATCTTAATATCTTTTATACAGTACATTTATTTTCAAACCGAAACATTTTAAATGTGATTTAATGTGGGATGGCTATTTAGAATATGAATATTATAAATGTGCTGAGTAAAAAAATAATTTTAGTCGTAAAAATAATAAAATCGGAAAGTTTTTTTAGTATGAAAAGTTAATTTAATTCATGCGCTTGTTAATTACATACATTCCTAAAGTTAATTATTCTTATCTGAACGTGATAACTGCAAACTACATTTCCACAATGTTCAACCTATCTTATTACTTAATAAATAAACCGAGAAAAAAAAAACACAAGAACAAATTTAGTAATTCAGAAATGGCATGAAAATAATGAATTAAAACTAACTTCTCGTATTATTCACATAAAGTTCTTTATTTTCATGAAGTATACATTATGGCCATTTCACGGAAAGCGGTCACTTTGTCTCACAAGTAACGCCTCATATATTAGATTTAAAATAATAAATTTAAATCGGTATTGAACAATACCTTGTTACTTAAACACACATGTATGTGCGATTTATTAAGTGAAAAATTTCGTTATTCCTTTTTAAAATTATTGAACTTCTTAATGCTTCTTAACCTTCATGTTCCCCCCAAAATGGCTATTTTTTCGTGGACTTAAATTGCATACCTAATTTTTTCACTGGTTCAAATTATTATTTTTCAGCAAATAAGATATGCTTCATTAACATTGGAACTTTAGCTTTCAAAACCTACAACTTGTATTGTCATTGCAAAACTAGGGTTATCTTCAAAAAGTATCTTTTCCGTCACACGCCTTTTAGCTAAAAACTTAAAGAAACAATTCATTTTATAAAGTTTGTTTTTTTTTCTTCATTTTTTTATACCTCAATCAAAAGTATATATCTATTTAAACCTGCCAGCAATGTTTTAATAGTAATTCCTATTTTAACATATTTTTGGTTCACAGTATGTGAATTCTCACCTCCGTGGTATGTCAAACACCTGGTGTTACTGTTTCTGTTGCTTAATAACTGGTTCTTTATTTATTATTTCTTTTACAAGTGTCTCGAATGCTAACCTTTTAAGTATATTTATTTTTTTTAATATTGTGTTTTAGTTCGTTTTAGAAGCATAAGGAATTACGTCAAACAATAAATTCTCACCTCCGTACCAAAATGCCATTTCTCATTAACAGATAGCAGTAATGACATCACATTTTATTTTTCCTTATGCGATGGAGCCCCTTTGTTTATGTTCAGCCATATAGAAGTTGTGAGATTTTACTTGAAAATCAAGATAGATTTGGTTTTAAAAACCGAGTGTGGTTATTGGGAATTCTCACTTCCGTGAACTTGAATTTCAGAACGTAAAATTAATGTAAAAAAAAAAAGAAGTTCACATGTTTTCATATGCTTAACATGAGCAGACTGTAGCAACTAAGAAAAAAATTTATTTCCCTGAAAAATTTATCAATTAGGCTTATATTAATGGAAAATTCTTCACCTCCGTGACAGACCTTATCAATGTCATTATTTTTGAGGTGAGAATAAATGATGAAGGCGAGGAAATACCTCAATTTTAGACAATCTACCAAAATTATAAATTACCATTGCATTCTCAAATTTACTAATTTAGAAATACATTAATACACCAATTGAACTAAACACCAATAAACTACCACCAATTTTTTTATTTAACACCAATTTGAACTAAAAGGATGACTGAAGTTGAAACCGTACTTTAATTAAGAGCTTAATGTTACATTCACACTAATCATTAAAATAACTAATTGTTTGTACATTTAACAAAATTACTCTTTTGATATTAAATTAGCCTCTATTTTCAAACACAATCTTCTTTCATTTTTTTTTAAATTTCCGTGAACAAGGTTGTTTTTTTAATTTTTTTTAATTATTTATTTATGAGTAAGATAATTGGAATTTAGCCGAGGCATTGCTTATAGTTATTTCTAGTAGGTAACTCTTTCATGTAAGACTAGAAAAAAAAAAAACAGAAAAAAAAATTTTTGACCCAAAAGTTACACATTCTGATGAGTGACCCATTAAGTAATTCATACAGCCTATTAAATGAGGTTGACCTTGGATGTGCCACACATGACGCATAAAAATAAATTCAAATTTAAGAAAAAAAACTCCTTTTTAAAAAAGTACACACAGCGTATGGTAATGTCCACAGCCCTGCATTTTAATTACAATACAGAAAATAATGCCTTTTAAGTTCAGAGGTTTTTTTTTTTTTTTTTTTTTTTTTTTTTTTTTTTTTTACAGTGGAATTATTTTCTTTTCAGCTGACTTTGTTCTTTCTCTGCACTTCATTGTTAAAACAGGAAAAACAAGACAGAGAAGAAAAAAAAATCTATTTCTTTTTCTTCAATGTTTGTGCTATTTTCTGCTCCGTGATGAAATGAAACTTTTCTGAACCAAGTTTTTGGACTTCATAGAACAAAACGATATTTTTGTAAAATTGTGTATTAATTCAATCTTTTAACTGCCAAATATTTTCGTGATAGAGAAGTAACAATAAGAAACTGTTAATTTTTAAATAATTTTTCATGCACTAGGTTGACTAATTCAAGTTTATGTGTTTTGACGGAATGACTGTGGTGGAGTGGCTTTTAAAGTCTATTCATTACTATAAAAATTAACATATTTTTAATTAAGTTACAAATTGTTTCCTTTAACTTATATGACACTACTGTTGTTGTTTATGTGTCCATAGTTAATAACCATGGAAGGATTGAGGGACATTGCCTCAAGATTTTGGACTTTTTTATTTATTCACACATAAGACAACATGAGAAAGATTTTCAGCGTAAAGAAAGGAAATACACCACTCAGAGCATCCGAGGTTATCGAACCCACGTTTACCGGCATTTGAAGCGAAGTTTCTACCACAAAGCCACGAAGGCCCCCAACGCATAATGAATGATGCATAATGAGTGATATAGTTCACAAAATCATTCCAATAAATTAATGAAAAAAAAAATATTTCGTAAAAATTGTCATTTTCGTGGAATTGCCCTTCACTGAAATTAGAAGCACAGTGAAAATTCGTTTTTACATACATAAAATACGCTTTATCATAAAATCTGATTCTTTTTGGCAGGAATATATGTGTAGTTTCAGTTGATTCAACTGGAGTGAGTATTTTGATGACAAGATTTTTTTTCTTCGGTAATAATTTGCCTTCGTTGTAACTGTAACAGATGTTTCAATAAAATACCTTTTTATCAAGAGCGGCACGGATTTTCATTCTGTTCTTTACGTACTGAGTATTTCAACTAAATTGTTCATTCTTTGAGTTGGGACTTGATTCTGATTCAGCAATCAGGATTGCTCATAGTGGTCACATTGCCCAATGCCTTACGTTTGTCAAAACCTACTCTCCTTGCAAACGATAGATAGCGAGTAACGTGATCATGATCATGTTTTCGCATGTACAAATACAGTGTTTATTTTTATTGATTACTTTTTGTTCTGCTTATATACATTTTGAGACGACAAATCTAAATTTAGTGATATTTCTATTTCTTTGCTTCTTTTATTGGCAGTATCATTCGGATTGGAGAGTTAAAAGTTATTATCATATTTTTTTTAACTTTAAACGATTTTCTACGAAGATTTTAAATGATTCTAAGCGAATTTAAATTTGATGCTATTTTCTTTAAAAGAGAGAATTTTGGTGGGACAGGTGTAATCTTTATCAGGATTTTTTTTTAATTACTTTACGGACTATGTTTGGAACTTATACAAAATTATGTGTGCACATTTTAACTAATGAAACAGAATCTTTCTTTTTATTTCGGAGTAGAAAGGGAACTTTACACTTGCTCTAAGAGTTTTTATTTAATTTTATAGCACGAGCAGAGCCCTGCGGGTGTACTGCTAGTCATTAATCAACTGGCTAGTGAAACGAAGAAGACTGGAAAAAAAAAAAACTGTTTGGTACCTGACCATTTTTTTTTCTTTTGAATATTTGCGTGGGAGGGGGCGGGCAATATCCCCTTCACCATTTAGTTGAGCTATAATATAATTATAAAATGAATATAAAAAAGCAGTATAGGATTAATTTATAAAATGACTATAAAAAAAGCAATGCTGGTGCTAGATATGGGCAAACAGCGACTGCACAAGTCCCCATGGCGTTAAAAAAAAAAAAGACTCTCCACTGAGGAGAAGTTAAACATTATTTTGTGTTGACATAAAGTGATAGAATGGAGAAGGGTCTCCAAATTATTGTGGGCCTTGGGCCTCACTTTCACTTAGTCGGCTCATTTAATATAAAAAAATATGTTTTCTTTCATCGGCAAAAACACTTTTAGACACTCATACATACGGAAGGAAAAAAAAAATTTAAACTAACATTTTGGAAGCCTGGAAAACAATTAAATTAGTTTTTGTTGAAAGAGCGTAAGTCAACGTACAAAATTACGTCTTTTTTCTAAAAGTAATTCAATTTTATGCGCTAACTCCCGCTAGCCCCCCCCCCCCCCCCCCCCCAGAAATCGTTAAGCATAATAAAAACTCTGAGCGGGTACATGGTTATGACTTCCAATTATACTTTCAAAATGTCCTTTACTTAAAACCACCCTTGCTCTGCAGTTTATAATACTGGCGCATTTCCAGTACGTTCTATTCGTGGATTTGTTGTGAATCCTGTATAAATATTCGTTGTGTAATATTAGTTTCCTCTGATTAAATCGATGAATTTAATGCTGTTCATTTTCGGACTGAACAACGATTTTGGAAAAAAAGGAAAAAGTCCGAGTAAAAATACGCACGTGCTCGGAACCGGGAAAAATAATCCGCATAGAATTTCCCTACACCGATTGTCTCCTAAACCAAAATCCCTACAACCAGTTTGAATTGACGTACCCCACACCCCCCACTGGGAGATTCCCATGCATCATCCCCATCCCCTTAGGGATTGAGGCGAAAGATGGTAGACACGAAAAAGGTTTGTACAACAGGGGTGCCCACAGGGGGGGGGGATTATGTCTCAAGTTGCGCCATCAAAATTTGGGAGGGGGGGATTTTTTTTCCAGAAGGTTTTTTTTTTCTGTTTAGAACATGAAATTTTTGAATTTTGGAAAGAAAAAATGTTTAAACTCATTCAACAAGAAATAGATGCATTAATAATATTTTTTCACGTAACCCTCAGGGCTGTTGCCGTAGCTCCCCCCCCCCCTCACCGTTTTTCAGAAGTGGGACCGCCAATATCATTTTAGCGATGCAACTAACGATGAAAAAGGGAAATTCTCCGTTGTTTTGAAAAATTAAAATAGTAATTATAAATGAACAATTGAAATAATAGTGACAAAAAGTATTTTTTCTGAAAAATTTTAATGGAAAATGTAACCTTAAAATACAATTTAGGAACATCCATGATTCTCTTTTATTAAGAGTATCTAAGTAAGGGCAGAAGAAATGTAAGCTTCAAACATTTTTATTAACACACAAAAAAAAACTATTCAGTACAGCACACTCTTCACTAGGCCACAGAGTGGGTATGTCTGCCTAGTCGGAAACTATGGGCTCGGCTCAAATTATTGTGCATAGAGTAAAATTAGCATACAGGAGGGAGGACCGGCGCCAAACTAACATGGAATACGCCTTGTCTCTCGGCGGCCCTAGTTATACAAAACCGGGCTTAATGGTTCTTCAGTAAAAAAAGAAAACATAAATAAATAGGACAGCTTCATTAGGACAGCCCATAGGATAGGAGTCGCCGAAACATTCCCATATGTTTTTCTTTTTTGAAGAAAAATGTCCTGAAAATCATTGCTAAGAGGAGAAAAATGTATGTGTCGCCGAAATAAATTTGAAATAGAGAGAGAGAGAAAAAAAAAAACAGTTAAATGCAAAGAGCCAAAGTATTGTAATAAATTCTCCCACCAAAAATTATAAATGTTTGAGTGTAAAAATCGAAAGTAAATCAAAGCTTGATCAAGACATGCAGGTGGCATATTTAAATTAAAATGAAGTGGAATAGAGACCTAAGGTATCGCAGAAAATTAGCACATCCGTTCAAAATTTTAAGTCCTTTTTCTGAGGCCGTAAACGCTTGTATTGTAAGAAAACAAAAATATTAGGCTGGGAATTGGAAAACTTTGTTATGGAAAATCCAAGCAAATAAACGTGTTTGGCAAAAGAAAATTGGAAAAAAAATATGGCCACAATGTGTTTATCAATGATTAAAATTCAAAATGAAGATAGGAGGGACGTAGCCAAAGTGAAAGGAAGAGTGGGGAACTCCAAACCCTTCTTTTTACGTCCCCAAAGCTGGCTTGGAAGTGAGTTTTTAAAACTAGGGTTTTGAAAAATCCCGGGAAAACGTTCTCAAACCCATCCTTTACCCTAACGTCATTAAAGATGGCCTACACCTGAGTATTTAAGACTGCAATTTCGAAAAACTGTGAGAGTGCTTCCAACGTAACCTCCACGAAACACCCTCTCAATTAATCATTCATCATCATTCAAGGCCGAATAAATTTCGTCTTTTGGACTTGAATTTCAAAAAAATCCCAGAGATGTCCCGAAACTGTCGTCCTCCAAATATTACCGAAGATCCTCAAAAATTTCATTGATAAGGCTTCAATTCAGAAAATTTTTCGGGGGAGATCTCCAAAATCTTCTACCCTTCTAACATTATTTAAAATCGTCTACGATTGCGTTAATTGAATTTCAATTTTGAAAATTTGACAAGGGAGAAAGAACTCCAAATCTCTCCACTGCTTAACATTACCAAAAAATCTTCTGAAACTGCGATTTCAAAAGATCGAAATTTTTTCCAGAGAAGTCCCCCCCCCCCCTTTTCTCTACCTCTCTTTCTCGCCAACATCATCAAAAATGTCTTAAATCTCGCTTTTATTGCTTCAATATTTCAATTACAAAACATTTCTGGTCGGGAGATCTTCAAAACTCCCCCCCCCCCCTTTCATCGAAGGTTGGCTTAAAATACATTCTCGGAGCTTTAATTTCAAGAAACTGACGATTCACTAAATTTTAGCAAAAAAAAGTCTACAATCGCGTTTTTAAGGCTTCAAAATTTCAAAACATTCCTGGGGCGGAGGCCCCCGCATCTCTCTTCCTTTTAATATCACCATAGATCGTCTAAAACTGCATTTTTCGAACTACAATTTTCAAGTTTTTTTTCAGGGGAGTGCCCCCGGACCCCCCTTTACGTGTCACAATCAGAAATAATTCACAATTGGGAATGTGTGCTTGAAGTTTGTGTTTTGAAAAATTATAGAAACGATGACCCCGAGTCTCTTCTTCCCTTAACATCACCATAGATCGTATAAAATTGAGTTTTTCAAATAACAATCTCAAAAACTATCTGGGGAGAGCCCTCTTCTGAACATAATTAAATATGACGTACGATTGTGTTGGGAACTTAAATTTAGATAAATTATCGGGAGAGGCTATCTTGGATCTCCTCTCCCCTTCCTCTCAAACTTAAAATATAGTCTAAAACTGCGTTTTTATGTCTTCAATTTTGAAATAATACAAGAAGGTAGCCCTCCGACGCCCCCTAAATCTGGGTGAATATTATCCTTACGATTACATTTATATTGCTAGTACTAAGGTCTAGTAATATGACTTTCCCTGCTAAAACCCCAGAAGCCAAATCTTCTCTCTCTCTCTCTCTCTCTGCATACTTGAACATGAGTTTGAAACAATAAAGGGACCGCCAAAAGCGTACACCCCCCCCCCCCCAGTTTTTTGACCTAGCGACAGCCCTGGTACTCTTTCCGAAATTTAATGACCGTGTCTCTTTTCAATGAAGGGAACATCGCAGACGGCATGGAGTTGGTGTCGTTTCAAAGCTGGATCAGACGATTTGATTTCTTTTCAATTTTTTACAAATTTTCTGGAAGTAGCACAATTTTGCATGATGAATACGTGTGACAGTGATGAGATAAAGAGAGGTCGAAAATGTTTTATTGTTTGTAATAATTCTGACTAGTATACTCTAAGTCTTTCATTGATTCATTTGCACCTTGACAAATCGTCAAGAACTAGTTTTGAAGTTTGCGAATAACATATTTTTTATCTCTCCAATCGACAATTAATATATTTTCTTCATTAACTAGCTTAAGCTTATAAAGAATTTTACTCATTTCTCTTTACTCCAATCTTCTCTACCATTTTTAAACTGATTGTTTCAATTTATCATTAGATGATTTGCATTTAAACTTTCAGTGATGTTGGTTTTCGCTGATGGAAGTCGAACAATCTGTTCTTAAGATGTTTAAATTATTTTTCGTAAATCATATTTACTTTCTTCCATGTCTGATATGTATAGAAGGATACTTGATTCGTTAAAGTTCTCGAGTTCTGATTTTCGATGTTGCTGACTTGCTGAATCCATTTTTGAGGATTTCCGAAACATATCTGTCATGGTGTGTGTGATCCATCTTTTTTGGCTATGCGACATCAATTTTGGAAAACTTCCAGGAGAGCGCCTCCACTGTAACGCCATAATAACACCCTCTTTATCAACAAGAGTCATCTAAAACTGCGTTTCGAGAACTGCAATTTTGAAAATTTATAGGAGAGAGCCCCAGACTCCCCTTTTCTTAACACGATCAAAGACAAGCCTAGAATTGCGTATTTGGTGCATCAATTTCAAAAAATTGCTGGGGGAATGGCACCGAAATTCACCTTCCACTAACATTATCAAGATCCATTAAAACTGCGTTTTTAAAGCTAAAAGTTCGAAAATTTAAGTAGAGTGCCCCTTCCCCCCCCCCCCCCCCCCCCAACCTCGTCAACATTACTTAAAAATCGTCTTAAATTTGGTTTTCAGGGCTTCAATTTCGAGAAAAATCCGGGAGAGCTTCCGAAAACTTTTTCTTAACGTCACAAAGGTCGGCTACAATTGCGATTTTAGAGCTTCAGTTTCAAAAAATTGCTTCTCTCCCAACCATAGATTGCGTTTTTAAGACTTTAAATTTGAAAATTTTTCTGGAGCAAGCGCTATAGGATCTCTTCTTTCCCTAACATTACCACAGATAGTCTAAAACTGCGTTTCTAGAACTACAATTTTGAAAACAAAGGAGAGGCCTCCTAACACAACGTTAGACTATCTACAATTGCACTTTTAAAGTTTCAATACTGAAAAATTACCGGGAAGGGGTCACCAAAACTTTTATCCCCCTAACATCACCAGAGATCGTCTAAAACTGGTTTTAAAACTACGATTTCGAAAATTTTCCGCGGAGGAGCCCCGGCCCCCCTACCTAAGTGACAAAAAAATAAAATTCATGTTGTATAGATTCATATTGTATAATTCTAGTAATTACTCCATCCCAAGCCAGAAAGCTGAATCCCTTCTCCCTGTAATTATTCATACGTTTGAAAAAAATAAATAAATAAATAAGGCGTAGCAAAATTCAAGGCTACCCAGAACTTGTTTACTCAAGCTCCACGTTGTAAAAGTTGGGAAAGCAAGGCGGGTCAACAATCCAACAGTAATCAAATGATATTTGTTAGCGCTAACCCCCCCCCCCCGTGAATTTGACTGGTAATTAAACACTCTAAAAACTGTTATCTTTAACCCCATTCGAAAGCGAAAAAAAAATTTTTGGGGGGGAGGGGGAATTTGCGCTATTAAGCTTGGGGGGGGGGGGATGGGCACCCCTGATGTACAATTCATCGAAAAAGTAATAGTGAATGTTTCTATTTGTTTAAATTTGAAAAATTCATGTTAAAGCTTGACCACGGAGAGATGGCGGCGGCTGACCTTGAAGCAGAAACATTATTTGTTTCGTCTGTAATAGATTTTTTGGTTAGTATTTTGTAATAGATAGGATCAACGAGAGCGCCCCTTACTACTCTGCACTTTCAGGGCTTATTGTCAATTTTACGAATGATACAAAATGATGTTTTCGCTTCAGGACCATCCGCCATCACCTTGTGGTCAAGCTTTACATGTATGGTGAATTTCAGGAAAAAGGAGACATGACACTTGAATATTAAAAATTAATATTCTGCCACTTGTCATATATCATTCTCTTCAGAAATAAATGAATTTCTTGAATCTTAACCTGTTTTTTCCCAAAAAAAATTGATGACTTTCAGAAAATTAAGTGCAAAATCAAGTTTTCTCTTTGTTTTTACAAAGCAAAAAATATCTGTTTTGTTACATACTGTAATTTGAATAAACTTATGATCAGCAAATTATATTTAGGTTAAATTTTATCTTTTGAATGTCTAGTTCAACTTCTTGATAAGTAATTTCAAATTTCTTTTATTTCAACCAACGAAATAGGACCATTACTGAGGTGACAATTTGATGTCCTTCCGTTACCGAAATACTACATCTCAATTAGTTTACCAAGAACCTATGGGGTATAGAAACTAATGTTTTTTTTTATGTAAAGCAGAATTTTGTCCCTTGTCATGGAGGCATAGTTAAAATTTTAATAGATATTTAATTTTTATGATTTTCAATGGTAACGGAAGGACATTTATATATAAGCTGATACAGGGAAATGATTAAGAATGCTAGTAGAAAAAACTATTGTTTATATAAAGTTAGTAATCACATTTAAAACATACATAATTAATTTTTAAACAAAAGTTATAAGTGTTTTATATATATATATATATATATATATATATATATATATATATATATATATATATATATATATATATATATATATATATATATATATATATATATATATATATATATATATATATATATATATATATATATATATAAAAGTTTTGGGATTTTATTTCTTCTATTGTATGTGATGAAAATCATGAAAACTACAGTTAAAAATTCCCAAGCATGGGAAAATCATTTTGGCATGACATGTTTGTGATATGACAAGCCAATTCAAGCAGAAACATTTGCTTACAAACTTGAAATTTATATTGAAACAATACAATATTGAAACTGCTTTCAGATTTGTTGCCACAAGTCACAGAAAAGGACTATTGAGGGCACTGGTTTAACTGTTAATCGTACTACGAAGAGATCAGTAAATTCAAAGATCAACTTTCAAAAAGATGGAGTAATATCCATTCTCATCCTGACACATAAAATATGCACTATTTGAACCCTGTAACCTGTAACATGTTATGTTATTGAATATAGTAAGTACTTCAACAAATCTCTTTCAACAAATCGAAGGAGATTTCATCTCAAAATCAACAAACTGAGGGCAGTTAGTTAAAAATAATGTTAA
Organism: Uloborus diversus; assembly: GCF_026930045.1. Taxonomy (NCBI): domain Eukaryota; kingdom Metazoa; phylum Arthropoda; class Arachnida; order Araneae; family Uloboridae; genus Uloborus; species Uloborus diversus. Next base: position 67,264,547 of record NC_072733.1, read on the forward strand.
AAATGCAGATACAGCAGAATCAAAAACACCAAATCATAAAGAATACGCCCAATGATTCGTTAAAGTTGGGACAAGTTTTGGTAGTTGGATGGAAGGGAAAGAAATTAACTAAGAGCAATATTTGACAGGTACTTCATATAGAAGATAAAGGAATAGGAATAGCTTGTTTGAGAATGCATAATAATGCGGGAATGATCTTTATATTTCCTGAGAAAGAAGATAAATGTTCTATGGATTCTGATAAAATTATTGAGTATTTAAAGAATTCTCTCCCACAGAGATGGCTCAGGCATAAGATATAATTGTATCAGACTGCTGTATTAGCTGAATAAATGTTTTTTAGTTGAAATTTACCAAGTTTAATTGTTTTGGACTTCTTGTCCTTCCGTTACCCTTAACAAATACATAATTAATATGCTTAAAATAATTATTTTTCAAAACTAGAGGTCAAATTGTAACGATTGAACACTCCTGTATGCGCTGTAATTTTTATGCAATTTTCCCTTTTATAGTTTAGCTGAACTTTTGGGGAGAACATGATAGCGTGAAAATTATGTCGCAAAAATGTCTTTCCGTTATCGTTTTTTGAATTTGATTTTTAAAAAAAAGTTACTAACGAAATATTCTTGGCTATGGCTTTTTTAGTAACTTACTTTGATGTGTATAAAAGTCTATGCGCCAGTTTTTGAAAAAATATGTATTTTGATATGCTCAAAGACAAAAATCCATCGATTTTTTTGTAAAAACCGTCCCTCCGTTACCGCTGGAATTAACCATATCTTGCTTTTCACTTGAAACTTCTTTGGAGTTTTGATCTTCTGTACGATGTCAGTTTAGCATACAAACTAAAATTTTTCTTCAGATATTCAAATTATATAAGTGTTATCCTCCGCGAGCTCATCATTTCAAATTTCCCCGTGGCGGTAAAAGGATACTCAATACATTGTATGTTTGAGAAACGACAAAACATTTATATTTACATAAGTACACCGCTCTAACCTAAGTCTGCAATCCTAAAATTCGAGGGTCATGCCCCCCCCCCCTCCCACATTTTGGTCACGCTACGCCCACATTCTTTGTTACAAACAAATAAATAAATTGTGCTAAATAACAACAAAAGTTTGAAATACATTCGTTTACTGAAAAAAAAAACCTTCTTCGTTATTATTCCAATTGGTTATTAGCCAACTTCAACTGATAACTAGTTCTGTAAATGTTTCAGACACAACACTTTTGATAAGAAAGTACTAAAATTACTCAACTGATCTCCCGTGAAGATGTTGGAAAAAATACGAAATATAACAATTCGGAAATGTTTAGAATTTCTTCTGATCTTGATTCCATTTTCTTTCTTCTTTTTTTTTTTTTTTTTAATTTGTGAATCGTAAAGTTATCACATATTATGCTATGCACAGTGAGCGTGCAAATACGTCAGACAATACTCTTTCAATTCATTCGGTTTTTAGATTAAAGAAAAAAACGCAAGTAAGATTTCCATTTCCATTCTTAGTTTATTTGAAGATGATGAAAAAAAGAAAAAAAATGCGCGCTATTTACACACTCCACTATTTCTTAGAAAATCCGACGAAGTGCTACTCATAAAAAGGCTTTCTATACCCGTTAAATATTGCAACACACACAAATAAATTTCTTCATAACCGATGTATTGAGTGACAAAATATTGCATCGTTTGCAACTCAACTTTTTTACACGCTAATAAAAGTGCAGTAAACTCCCAATTATCGGCGGTAGGATTATCCGCTGGTGATTTCACAACCTTTTTTAAAACTTATGATTGTGTTATTGTTCGCTTTTAGATTTTTCACATTTTTTTTTATATTCAATGTTAGTAGATGCAATGTAGCTAAGTTTTTAGTTATAATTTAAATGTATGTGTGAATGTTACTAATATTTTTCAGATGCGCTATCTATTTTCTTTGCACTAAGTATCGTTTTCAACCTATTACTCGGATTATCCGCGGTTACCGTGCCACCCTATTCGGCGGATAATCAGGAGTTTACTGTAAATAGACGAAAAGACGTATTTTTTCTTGATAAATGATGGTTTTAAAAAATAGCAAGTTTTGATGATGCAAAAAATAATTCGCAAGTTTGATTTAACTAATAAATGAATTTTTGAAAATTGTTTTTGAGCCTTCATGTGATCCTGTGATATGGCATAGGTTGGAAACATTTGTTTGCTCATGATAATCATAAATAGTATTACATAAAACACACTGAAGAAATCATCATAAACTAACCTTATACTTCTCATTATCTACTATTATTAAATAAACAAGGGGGATACGCCCCTGCTCGTTTCGCTCGCCAAGCCCTGTTCGCCGCCTGCGGCGGTGTCTTCAACCTTCGGCGTTATAGTTCGGAGACTTCGTCTCCTCCTCACTGCCTGCAACGGCTTGGACAGAAGCGAAAAGATTTTCATTATATAGACTAGGGGGTCTGCTCACTAAAGCCCCATGAAATGTTGAAATGTTGTATTAAAATGCGTAAAAGTCAGTATTTTTTATTTTATTTTCAGTATTGTTTTGCTCGCTTTATTGTTAACTAACACAAAAAAAAAAAAATCAAGCTAGCTAACAACATTGGTACATAAGGAAATACAGCAACTTAAGCGAAGAAAATCGCAAAAAAACTCCACTAAGCGCCTTGTTAAAAATAACATAATAAAAAAAATCGTTGGAGTAGGGAAGGTCGGTTAGCGCTAGCAAGACCACCTCCTGAACTGAAAAATGTTGGATTGTTGGCCTTCGCCTGGCTTGCCCCGAAAACTTGCAACCCTTAAGTATAAAAGGTCGGAGACCCCTCTTCTTCGTTCAGTTATTTATTTACTTTCTTTTTTTTTCAAAACCTTTTGGTCATGGGTCTGGTTACGCTCTCCGACAGAGGTTTGTCATTTCCTTACACAAGGGTACCCACCCATAAAAGCAATGGCTCATCCCCCCTCCCCCCCCCCCAAAAAAAAAAATACCTCAAAGATTTTCTTCCTCTCTTAAAAAAAGAGAAAAAATACCCCTAAATGACACCCACCACTAAAACCTTTCAATAGCGCAATCTGGGCCGCGAGTCCTTTCCTCCCCTCCCCCGTTACATGGTCATTGGGCATCCCGGATTGATATAACTTATACTGTTAATTGCAAAGAGTAACTGAAAGAACATAAAGATTTGTTAAAATAATCAGTTGAAGCACAAAAAATGCAAATTGCTGCATTTTTTGTGCTTCAAAACGTTGGATAACTGATTATTTTAGTTTTCAGCACAAAGGTATTTATTCGTTATAAAGATTTGTGCTTGTTTATTTATTAATTTATTAATAAATGATTAGTATTTGCACAAATCATCACTAGATGGCAGCATTAATAAAGTATTTCGAAATCCAATTTTCCTGCTTTTTTCGAATATTTTAAATTTCGAAGTGGCTACTGCGAGCATCTTGTACCCAGTATTCCTGGGGCCTAAAATGCTGGCACCCAATGTTCCCGGCGGCGAATTTTGAAACGCTCTCAATGCTTACGTTACGGTAGCTACCGGTTAGTTAACCACGTGACAGCTAATGATCACGTGCTCCAATCAACTGCTTAGAGGTAATCGGTTGATCATAGAACGCTGGGGTTAGTAACCGGTCGACCGGTGAGGTTCGTCGAACGCGAGGAATGCTTGCGTTCGCCGAGCTCAACTGGTAGCTACCGGTTAATCGATCACGTGACATCTAATGATCACGTGCTTCATTAATACGGTAACCGGTTGATGATAGAACGCAGCGGTTAGCAACCGGTTACTTAGTGGTCGACCGGTTAGGATCGCCGAACAAAACCAATTGCAGTACATTGGCGAAATGAGAAATAAAAACGAGCGCGTTCTATTGAACAGCAGAAGCGTAGGGTCGGGGGGGCACGGGGGCGGGCACGTGCCCCCCCAACTTGCTGAACAGATTTTTTATTACTAAAATTGGTTGCCTCTGTTGTCCCGAAATTAAAACAAAAATCATCTCCGGAGTTTAGGGCCGTGGTAGCCTGATCGGTAGGGCATTGGACTCGGGGCCGGAGGGGCTCGGGTTCGATCCCCGCTGGTCGAAGACCCACCGTCGTCATTAAAGGGGACTGGGCGACGTTAAATATGCTCGTGGTCTCAATGTCCTCCAAGTGAAACGATACCTCTGGGGGTGCTAGTACCAGGTAGCTATTAGCTCTTGGACTAGTTCTAAATTCTCATTAACTGTTCGATCCGGTGATGGTGCTGCCATCTATCGGTATATAAAATAATGGAGGCAAGGCACTAGTATGCAGACCTCGACATAAATACAGTTGTAGTCAGTTGTGACTCTTAAATAGAAATAGAAATAGAAATCTCCGGAGTTTCTACGCGGCTACTTATTACTTTCATTTTATGCTGACATTCCCCAGTAAGGTAGCAATAATGTATAAATTTCCTATAGCCCCAGCCTTAGAGCTCGGAGGAGTTGTTACAATTACAAAATCTTTCAAATCGGCATATAAGAATCAAGTAAAGTAAAAATAACTTCACTCACTGTTCATCGTCTCTGCGCCGCTTGCAGAGGCAGATCAAGAAAAAATCGACTGAAACGATAAGTTTTACAAAAAATTACACTAGAAATGGCACGATATATGACATGATGAAAAAATGCGCCCATTTTAGTCGTGAGGGGTTTTGAATTAATTAAGTATTTGTTAAAAACGGACTATTTTGCAATCCCCATGTCTTCACTGGTTATCGAAAAAGAGGCTTATTCCAAGGCAGTGTAAGATTTTTGAAGTCGAAAAAATGTTAAAATAACCATTTTTTAACAACCATTTTCTTATGCATATGTGTTTGAAATTATAACAGTAAATAAAGGATGTTTTTATTTTAACTATGCAAACGGCATTATTTGAGGAGGGGAGAGGAGGAGGGTACAACTGCTCTTGAATTTCCTTTGCACTTTATTTGACGCTCAAGGTACCGCTGATTTCGTGCATTGCGTGTGATAAATTAATTCACAATGAAACTATATATATGTGTCAGATTTCTTTTTATTCAAAAAAGTTAAGTTAAGCTGACATAATTGGTCTTAGGAATTTCACAAAATTGTTTTGAGGTTTTAACCAGGGCTTGATTAACACACGGAACAGGAACGTTGCAGGAACGAGAACCTGGACAACAGAATTTTAGGGAAGCCATGCAGTAAGTTTTTTAATTTCAACCCATTTTTGGAAATTACTACTTTGAAAATGTGATAATTTTCTTGTGAGAGGGATACACCAAATTTACAAGGACCTGGGCATCCCTTGACTTGATCCGGTATTGATTGTAACTGTTTTTTTTTTTTTTTTTTTCAAAATATCTATATAGGATAACTAAACCCATCCAAACAGTATTTCATTGGGGGTTAAATATCGTAAAATGTAAATTTAAAATGCATTCTAAACACTAATCTAAAATTTTTGTGAACATAATGCGACTCATTAATAAAAATTTTATTCTTCCGAAGATGAACTCTAAAGTTTATTTTCGTAAAGAACTTCATTATCTTAAGCTCCTTTTACGACATGTGCGGTCGCTAGTCGATGTGAAAAGTTCTGTTAAATAACTGCAATAAAAATGTTCATTTACGGATGCCTGGTAGCACAAGGCTCCCAACAGTATGACAAACTTCCAAAGCCGCCGCCTACCATTTACCGCCTGTTTTTAGTTATTGTAATCGACACCTGTATCACAATGACAGTGTATCAGGTAAAGTGCCGTTATGAGAACCTGGGAACCATCAAAAGGGAGTTAGTGACTACATCACAGAATAAGAGATCATCAAGTGACAGAACAGCAGGGAATCGTCCCTGTGGGACTACGATTGACCTCCCAGAAAGAGTTCTCAGAAATGAGTCTTTTTAAAGGATAATAGGCGTTTCTCGCGGAAAGAAAAAGCCGGCCGAGTTGAACATTTTGTGCAGAAAGGCTCATTCTCTTCCGATTCTTGAAAAGGAAAATATCTCTTCTCTCCAAAGATTTAGCTATCATGCAGTATCGAATAAATTCTGAAATGAATACTTCGTCTTGCTCTTGAGTTTTAAAACTTAAATCTCTTCATCTGCAAGATGTTGAAACAGAAAACTGTTTTATCTTTTTTCAAAAAAGTTTCTGTAACAGAGAGTTCCATCTTCTATTAAAACAAACAATGATGATGAATTCGTAGCTAGGATCGAAGAAAACTCTAAGCCTTCAACGAACCAATTACTAAGTAATGAAGATAACACTGAGGAATTTGCAGATGTTGCGAAAGCAACAGAATTTAATAATATGTTATGCAATGATGAATTTTGTGATGAAGAATTGATTACCATAGATGAAGAAAAATCAAAGCCTACTGATGATTTTGAAAGCCAACAACGAGATACCGAAATAAACAATGGTGATCCTGCTAATGGTATAAGATATGCAAATATTACCACTGGTCCTTTTCAGCCGAAAGATTTTAATAAAATTCAGAAATGTCAAGGAAAGTCTAGAAGTTTTAAAGACTCTTGGTACTCTGAGTTTCCTTGGCTTGAGTATAGCATTATGAAAGATGCAGCTTTCTGCTACTACTGCAGGTTATGTTGTTGTGAAAAATCAGGTCCGGGTGAAGATAATTTCACAAGAAAAGGGGTTTCGAACTGGAAGAAAGCTTTGGAAAAATTCCGAAAGCATGAAAAATCAGAGATGCATTTGAAATCATTGCAGTTTTGGAATGAGAAGAAAATTAGTGGTAACACCATATGTGACAATTTGTCTTATGCTCATACAAAGCAAGTGCAACAAAGTAGAACGTATTTGAGGTTTGTTATGGAAACTATTTTGTTTTTGGGTAAGCAATGCTTAGCTTTGAGGGGTCATGCTGAAACAATGTCTTCTCTGAACAAAGGGAACTTCCTTGAGTTGCTACAGCTTCGTGCTAAAGATAAAGGAGTGGACATTATCCAAATGATGAGCTCAAAAAATCACTCATATAAGAGTGGCCAGATTCAGAACGAAATAATAAATATCATAAAAAACAAGATTGTAGTCGATATTGTTAATGAAGTAAATTCTGCGTCTGCTTTTTCAATAATTTGCGACGAAACAACCGACCGTAGCACAAAAGAGCAAGTCAGTATTTGCGTGAGGTATCCACAGAAAACAGCAGATTCCTTCTTAGTTAAAGAAAGGTTTTTGGGATTTGTTGACGTTGAAGAGACGACGGGAGAAAATTTGCATCGTAATATAAAAAATTATTTGCAGGAAACAGGGATAGATTTGAGCAAACTGCGTGGACAGGCATACGATGGCGCTTCAAATATGAGTGGAAAATTTAACGGAGTTGCTGCAAAATTCAAAGATGAAGAACCAAGAGCACTATACACTCACTGTCACGCTCATCTTCTTGATTTGGCAGTAATGCGATTCTGTGAAGAAATAAAGGAGCTGAGAAATGCTCTTAGCGTTGTCTATTCATTATATAACTTAATAAATGCATCTGCAAAAAGGTTAGCAATATTTGAAAATATTTGCAAGAAAAGTGAAGGTTCAGTTTTTAGAAGACTTTGTAGTTTGCCCAAAACACGTTGGACAGTTCGTCATCGTGCTCTATCAGTGGTGATAGAAAATTTGCAAGAGATAATTCAGACACTGCTTAAAATTTCCGATGATTCGTCAGATGTAAAAATAGCTAGTCAAGCAGATGGCTTGCTGATATTAGTAACGAACTTTGAATTTATATTCTGTTTAAAATTTTTGTTCCGTGTTTTAAGTGTGACTGATATTCTGTCAAAAGAAATACAAAGCATAACATTGGACATTTCATCTTTTTTTTCAAAAGTCGAAGCACTGCTACACTGTTTATCATCTGAGAAAAATGATGAGTATTTTGAGCGTATTTGGGAGGAGACTGAGGATGTATGCAACAAACTCTCTTCTGACGGTTTCGAAATTAGACAACCACACCTCCACCGGAAAAGAAAAGTGCCAAGAAGACTTGACGATGGAAATTTCCAATCGGCATTTTTTCCTACTTCTGCAGAAGAGGCATACAAAGTTAATATTTACTACCAAGGATTAGACACTATCCTCTTCAATTTAAGACAGAGATTTTCTGAAAATGATTATAGTAAAATCAAAGTTATTTCAGACATACTTCTCAATTTAAAAGATCCCTTAAATGAGTCCTCTGCAGATAGCATTAAAGAATTTTACAAAATGAAATTTGACGTTACCACACAGCTCCGATTTTATCACAACTATGCAAAATTAAACTTCAACAATCTGTCTCCCACTCTATCAGAATTTGGAAATTCATTCCTGAAACACAATATATCAACTAGTATCCCTTCTATTTTGGAGCTGTTTGAAGTAGCACTGTCATGGCCTATCACTACAGCAAACGCAGAACGATCGTTTTCCACTCTTCGCCGTCTAAAAACATATTTGAGGACTACTATGGGGCAGGACAGATTAAGCGGATTAGCGTTAATGGCTGTTGAACAGGAGGTTACAGCACAATTGATGGAGCCCAACGAGCTTGACGATCTGGTAGAAAAATTTGCATCCTCAACCGATAGAAGGCTCAATTTCTACTGACATTACAAGGTATTGTAAAACATTTATTTTTGTATGAAAAAAATTAATGAGAAAAAACCAACATAGTGTTTGTAACAAATATTGCTATAAAAGGCGTAGCACAAACGTAACTTGGAAAACAGAGTTAAATTCGCATAGGAGCTCACAGGGTCCGAGCCGCCGAGCTCCAGTATTGCCTTCCAATTTTTGTTAGATTTTATCATTTTAGGCAACCTTTAAGCTATTTATGTATAAAAGTTAAAACTAAGTTGAGGGAAATGTAGGGTTCTTTCGCTTCTTTTAGTAGAATTTCAGCTATGATTACAAAGAACTGCAATGCAATTGTATTCTTTGATAAGCTATTCGTAAAACCCTGACGTACGTGTATGCACCACTTTTTTACAATAAGAGCTGTAAATAAGATGGGTTTGCTTATTAACTGTTACTACGCATTAGCACAGGAAAAGAATTCAGCCCTATTCGATGCAGGTTTAAAATGCTTCAAAAAATATATTCCAAAATAAATCAAAATTAGATCATTCGTAAAAATGCAAAAAAAAAAAAAAAAAAAGATGCTGAGCTTAAAGTTACAAATACCTGTTACATATGGACTATATCCGCCAGAATCCATGAAATACAGTACAAATTTATTCTCAAGAATTTAAGATTTTTTACTTATTTAAAAAAAAAATTTCCGCCTCAATTAAGAAATAGTCCTTTCTTGAGAATCTGCGACGTTTGTCGACTGCGTGCATTCATTCTTTATATGTCTTTTCTAATAGCAGAACAAGATATTTCTCAATCGGGGGTGTACAAGCTAAAATTAGCCAATTCTATTACTTAGAAATATAAATAGAAGCAGTCATAATTTGACATTAATTACACACACAATCATATATGGAATTGATTTAATGAGTATTTTGAACAGAAGGGAATAACTGGTTTTCATTTTTGTTTACTTTTGAGTTTCAAGGAAATGGCCCGGAACCGGATTCAACCTTTAAATAAGAAAGACATCGAATGATGCAGCGACAATAAAATCACTTATTTTCATAACCGTACTTTATAAGTAATATTTTTCAAAAGAATGCTAACACGCTATATTTCCTTTCTAGGGAGATTAAAACAAGCTATGAGTAATCAATGAATTCCTGAAATGGCCACGGCCCACCCGGGGCTGTCGTACCACTTAAGAAGAAGCACAGTAATAATAAACATAAATTGTGAAATCATAATGTTGTTCTAACCTTTTTATAAGATTGTTTATTTAAATTGCTAAATTAAAAATTTTGTGTAGTTAATCAAGAAACACGTATTATTTTGATAAATAAATATTATTTTTAAAATCATACTCACTGCAAGAGCGAAAAACAATATTCCTTCGTTTTAATTAGTGCAAGAAAACTTTTTGAAACTCGTGATTTTTAGCATAAAACCCAACAGGTTTGAACAGAATCTTTGTTTCTTCTAAAATTGAGTCATCCCAACATACTATTTTTTCTTTCGAGGAATTGTTAATGTGTGTGTGTGTAGTGTACTGCCATAATCTTGGTGGGGGGGGGGATCTGCCCTGACGTTAGAGGCCTGTGCCCCCCCAAAATGTTTCGTCACGCTACGCCTCTGTTGAACAGCATGGTAACCTGGATACATTAAAGCAACTCCGAGTAAAATGTACACAGAGCCGCCCCTTTAAATTGTGAGGTAGAAATTGCAATGCGAAATATTGCTGTTTAAAGTTTTAGTTCGTTTTAATTTCACGATTTACTGTTTTTTGTGTTGTGAAATATTTCCGTTTTCGTAGGGTTTCTTCTGAATCTTAATTTACGTCTGTATTGTTGTTATGTTTGGAAAATTCTGCTTGCTGTAAACATTCGCAATAAACTCACATTGAAAGAGACGCAGAACAGATTTTAACATGGTAGATAATACATGCTGTTTCAAAATGAGTTTCTTTGACTGTTGATTTTTTTTTATATTCTTGAGAATAGTAACTGAAATACAATCTGAGTGCGCTTCTCTTATGTTGTTGATGTTTTAATTTATTGGTTTTCTCTGAACAATATGTTGAAAATTTTGGTTATTTCATAAAGTTTTTTTAACAGTATAAATGTCGTGAGAAAATCTGTAAAAAAATACTACCATTTAATGATCTAAGAAATACATTTTATCTCAGGAAAGAATATAATCCTTTTCATTTAATTTAATTTCACCTTCATCTGTCTCAGTTTTTAGTTTTATAAAAAAAATAAAAAAGGGAAAGGATGGGTGGGAAGATGTTGAGTCACTGCTCCTATGCTCTGTGGGGCTCGTGAGAATTTGAGCGACCAGTGTCAGCCTTTGCACACTCCCCCCCCCCCCCCCCCCCCATTTCCTAGAAAAAATTAAAATGACACGTTTGGCTACCACCAACTACTCTCGCAATCAGTAGTCATTGGCCCCAGGAACTGTAAGCTTTTCCATTTCGATTGTTTTATGCTCCGAGTTTGTGTCACTCCTTAACTGTACTAAATCATTATAGTCTAATAGGTGTGAGTTCATTTGTATGCTAATGATAATAATATATTCAGAGCTCTAAAAAAAAAATTTTTTTTTTGGCCTTGTTAATTTTGCCTAAATGAACTGATAATTGATAACAATTTGCAGATTGCACCAAAATCTTAATTTTATTAAAATGTTTCCTATCCCTAAAATGTTCCCTTTAAAAAGTTTACAGCAAATATTGTATAATTGACTTTGAATTCATAGCACCTGTGATAGTTTAGTTAGAGGTTGGAAGGGAGCCAAAGTGGCCTTGGCTAGTGCATTCTTGCACCCTTTGAACTTGTTTGTTTCCGTTTTTTTCCCTTTTATTAATGGCATGCGAAAAATCCGGAAAACTTGCAGAAGGGGTGTGCTATTCATATTGTATTTGTAATTAACTCTGAATTTGGAGCACTTCAGAAGTGATTGTTAGTTGGGGGAAAGGGTTCCAAACATAACAACAATACAGACGTAAATTAAGATTCAGAAGAAACTCTACGAAAACGGAAATATTTCACAACACAAAAAACAGTAAATCGTGAAATTAAAACGAACAAAAACTTTAAACAGCAATATTTCGCATTGCAATTTCTACGTCACAATTTAAAGGGGCGGCTCTGTTTACATTTTACTCGGGGTTGCTTTAATGTATCCAGGTCACCATGTTGTTTAATAGAACGCGCTCGTTTTTATTTCTCATTTCACCAATGTACTGTAATTGGTTTTGTTCGGCGATCCTTACCGGTCGACCACTGAGTAACCGGTTGCTAACCGCTGCGTGATCATTAGATGTCACGTGATCGATTAACCGGTAGCTACCAGTTGAGCTCGTCGAACGCAAGCATTCCTTGCGTTCGACGAACCTCACCGGTCGACCGGTTACTAACCGCAGCGTTCCATGATCAACCGGTTACCATTCTAAGCAGTTGATTGGAGCGCGTAAGCATTAGCTGTCACGTGGTTAACTAATCGGTAGCTACCGTAACGTAAGCTGAGAGCGTTTCAAAATTCGCCGCCGGGAACATTGGGCGCCGAGCATTTTGGACGCCGGAAACATTGGGCGCTGAGCATTTTAGGCCCCGTGAATACTGGGCACAATATATGCTTAGCGCCCAAAGTTCCCGGCGCCCAAAGTTCCCGGCGCCCAAAATGCTCGGCGCCCAATCTTCCCATTTCGTGTTGGACGTATGTATGTAGCGTGTGTGCAATTAATTAAATTAAGAGTATTAATTATCCAAAATTTCGATTAAGTTCGAGCTGCCAAGAAGATTGTGAATTGGGGTCAATTCACAATTCGATTGAAAGAGAGATTTGAAGTATGTAGGTAATAGTTTAAATTTTTTTTTGTTTGTTGCCGGTAACATCGCATTCGTTCCTGAATGTCAATATTGCTATGTAATTTTTAAATAAACATACAGTTTACGTGTTATTTTTACTATGATGAACAAGTACCCTAGTTTTCTGCACGTTAAGGGCATTTTTATCATGTTTTTAATAACTTGTTTTGGTGTGTTTGTTGCTGTGGAATTGATTTTTAACCTGCCCTCCGATGAGCTAGAGACTTAAAATTTAGATTTTTTTCCCGTATTTGTATCACTAGGTATTTTCCAGAGTGTTCGAAAGTTAGTTAACAGCCATAAAATTGCATGAACGAGCTCTCTTCCATTAATGTTTTGTGTTTCATATCTTTGGAAAGTCCATAAAAATTTACACGTCAGATAATTTTTTCGTAATTTATGTGATGATAATACGAACGCTTCAATTTTTTATTTTAAAGTGGGTTACTAAGCGACTTTTAAAGGTTTAATGTAAACACATAAAAAAATTTCTGCGTGCATTGATCTTATTTTGCTTGTACATAGAAATGTAGATGAAACTAAATTATTTTGAGGGTTGCATTGTTATTTATAGAGCAATTTATTGTTTAAGCTACTTTTGTCGATTGCATAATTTCACTGGACTCTTAGTCAATTTAATGTCTCTGTCATTGTCTGATAAAAGTATTCAAAATGGATTGAAACATTTCGGACACTCTACGAAATAAAATAAAGTTCTAATACACCATGTTTAAAATTAACTTAAAAGTAAAAAATATTTCTCAAAGCTTCTTGCAGATACAAAGTCCCAAACAAGTTTAATAAATGTTTCATTTGAGTAAAATTTCCAAATTAAAGACTGGCAAAATATGGTATATTTTCTAGAATAAAATGATTTATGCATTAAACATTGTTAAAATACTGGTACTTGTTGGCTGAATTATGATTGTAAAACTGAAATCCATTCATTTTATTCAGATTCTTAACTTCCTGAGTGATAAAACAGTTTCAAGCAATCATTTTTCGTGCCAGCTTCTGCTTTTTGGAGGAATTATGTAATTCTGAAATTTCAAAATAACTAAATTGAACCACCAATTTTTAAAAGATCTATCAATCATGCTTGTAATGCTTGAATTACTTTCTGACTTTCAGACAAATAATTTGCATGTTTGATTTTCATGGTTTAAGGATGATTACTGAATTTTTAAATAAAAGTGCAAAGTAAAAAATATGTGTGCACAAGTAGCAACAACAACAGCTGTTGCTGTGAGCAACAACAAATGCTCCATTTTAAAGTGTGCTTATTTGTCTAGGATTTTTCATGCTTGGTATTTGTTTCGATTCTTGATTTTTGTTCCCTGTATGCAGAAAGATGTCCAATTTGTTTTAATTTATTATAGTACTACTTTTTGATGCTTTTCTATATTCTTTGTCTGTGTAATTAGTTTATTCCTGGTCTGTTATGAAACTTGATTCTCAACTTGAATTGGTTTTGTATTGTGCTATATTTTGAGAATTTTCCTGTAATAAGCAGGAAATGCATTCAATTCTTGAATAATCTTCGTTTTAATGTGTCTTACTTCTAATCTTAATTTTATAAGTCTTTTCTTTATTATGAAGCAATCGTAGCTAAGTAATTTTTTTTATTATTATAGATGTGTAAGTGACAACAAAAAAAGTTATCGACAATAAGCTATTGCTAACAGCTAGTTTACCTTTTGAACCTATTTGAATTCCAAACTGAACTGTAAAGTAATAAATGGTAAATGATTTCTCTAAGCTTCTTGCAGATATAAAGTCCCTCAGAATTTCTTACTAATTTTCTGGAAATTTGTAATTGTGAGTTTTTGATGACTATAAAAATAATTACCAGTATTAAAATAAACACATCATGCACATGTTCTACATAACAATAATTATAAATGAGAAAGCATAAATTTCTGACTAATTACAAAGCAATAAAATTGATTTTTAAGTTATAATTGCATCAATTGTCTAATGCGTGTGCCCTTTATTTTTCCTTCCAAAGCTTCAAGCGCTTTGATTACTATTATAAACTCACAATCACAAAGTTTACACAGTCTATTGCAAATTCTGAAATTTTATTGTGCTTTGAATATGCATTAAATTCGAAGGAATTATTTTATTTTTTTAGTTTGTTTCAACTTTATGGTTTAACTTTTTTATTCGATCAATTCTTAAAATTTTTATTCTACATGCTGTTAACTTGTTTCAAAAAAAAGAATATTGAAATTCAATGTTCTACGAGTGATAGTACATAGTTTATTACTATGTAAGCAGTGTGTAACTCACTGCTGGTTCAGGAGGAGGTTGGTTGCCAAGTCCCCCTAATGAATCCTCGCCCTGTACAAAGAGGAATGCAAATTGTTCATTTCTCTCACATTTTTAAGCATTACTAACTACATCACCCGGCTTTGCACGGTCCACCTCGAATATTATTTATGTGAAGTGACACGCAGAAGGTAAACATTTTAAATCCCGCGATTACAGGAGAAGGCATTAAAACAAAACCCAGAATTTTATTTGTTCATATTGGAGACAAAAAATGGCAACAGATCTTTCGTCTCAATGATTTTCTTCACGCTATAAATTTTAATAAAAGCATTGTGACAGAAAGTTGAGATGAAACTCTGAATAATAATTTGAATGGATGAAGAATTTTGTTGAAATATTTCTGGTGCTAATTTCAAACCAATTGTTTAACTCGTTTTTTTTTTATCTGACCCATAACTAAGACAAACTAGTCTTTATCAATGATATTAATGCAAATGTTAGTGCATTTCAAATTATTGCCACTGGTCTGGTCTCTATCTTTTTTATTTTTTGAAAATCTAGGTCTCGAAAACGGGAAATTTCGGTGTTGTGAAGCTGTATTGAGGAACAATGGGACAGCATACTGCCATGCTAAGCGCAAACGCTGTATCAGCAGCTGAGTATGTTACTGGACATTTTCAAATTTTGAGTAAAAAGCGTTTAGAAATAACTGCCTACATAGGCTTCCATTGATTTTTTTTTTCTAAATCATACTGTACAGCAGCATCTACCACGGATGCTAGTACAATCTCTTACCCCAAAACCGAGGAGTTGTTCACCTACTATTTGTACTGGTTATCGCCAAATTTTAATTTTGCCACTTACGTTCCTTTGCTTCTCACTGCCTCAAATAACCATAAAATATTGTATTTAGGTGAAATGTGTGACACTGAACCACCCGATGATAGTAAGTCAAAATTTGACAAAAAGTGCAAACACGACTTCAGTGTTTAGCACAGCTAATTATAATGTAGTTAATTTAATAAATAGCAATGTGAGAAAAGGTATGCCATCTGCTTTAATTAGAGCATGTATTTTTCATGACGATTCTAATAATTTGCGACTCTAATGTAATAATGTAAGACTCTAGTAATTTACTTCCTTTTCCAATGTTTAATCAAATACCATTGTATTATTGAACTTGATATAAATGATATTGGTTTTATCTCACTTTGCAACAGAAATCAGGAGATCAGAACCCCTATATAATGTGGAACTAATGGGATCAAGGAGATCTAGGTGTTGCGGACAAAGCCAAACAAATGGAAGCAAGACAAAAAAAGAGCTTCCTATTCATGAGAAAACCGCTGTTGCTGCCCCCTTGTGTACCAATGGAGCGGAGACACACCATGGGAGCCTTCACTGGACCATCAGATGGAGTGTTTCATCTCTTACATCTTTCATCTGTACTTGTATCAGGCAATGCCTCTGGTAAGGGGGATTGACTAGACTGTACCCAACCAGCCAGCAACTCCTAAACTTGAAGCAAAATTTCCTTTCAATCAGAAGACATGGACCTTCCACCAGCCGACAATTGCCTATACTTGAATGCAAGTTTACTTGACAATGGAGAAATAAGCTGATGCCAAGGGAAAGAAATAGTTCCTAGCGCCTTGTCCGACATTTGGGTGAAATTCTGTTCTTCACTTTAGAAATCAGATTAGTTAAACACATGCATAAGTAACCTTTTTTTTTTTTTTTTTGTCATAATTTCTGTCAATCGGTGAATATTATCAATTAACCAGCTGAGCATTTTATCCATTTGAATCAAACGTGCCAAACAATAGCAGCTCACAGACAGGTGGTGATCTCCTTTTATTCGCGAAGTAGGTAGGGTAGATAGCTAGCAAGTGTGACGTTTTTTCTGTTAACTCGGTTTTTCTTCGGCTCTCGTGACGTCATTGTCAACTCAAGTTGCAAGCAAGTATAGCCGCCTACAGCAATAACAATACAATAATAATGCTTTTTTTAAAATCTTATTTGTGTCTTATCACATAAGACGTCTTGTCTGATAACACACAAATAAGATAAAAACAAATTTTGTTTTCAAAATCTTCTCTTAGTTATGACTAATTTGATTTAGTTAATTTTGCATAAAGTATTTAAAATTTTTTGCTGAATGCTCTGATGCTTGTTTTTCTAAATATGATTGATTTGTGAGTTTTGAAGGCACTGCCTGTTTTGAAATTGCTTATGTTTAAATTTGTCAATTATTTTATTTTAGGCTTTGTAGTTTTTTAATCTTGCTGAAAAAAGTGCATAGAGTTGAATGCTGTCTTTCATACTGAATAGTATGCAGCATTTAGAATTAGAAATTGATGAATAAATACACTGCACTAATATTTTAAAACTTTAGCAATTTTTTTTAAATTTATATTTTTAATACATTTTGTAACTTCAAAAAATTGTCATTTATTGCATTTAATTCAATTATTGCACTATATTTAGAATACTTTCTTTTGCACCCATGCATAAATATCGAAAATTTTGGTTCCTATTATGAAAAGAAAAAAGAAACATGCATACAAGTTGAAATTTTAAATGAAGAATTCAACTTATTAATTAGATTAAAATCAGCTGTATAAATAAGTTACATATATATTTTCACTTGAATGTCCACCATTGAATAAATATTCAATATAAAACATAATTTTGTTCTGTTTTTATTTTTTCTAACAAAATACAGTTTCTCCAAAAATGTAGGTTTTACCATCAGGTCTAAAATCTTGCCAATCCTAGTTTTTTGGTATCCAGGCAAGTAATGTAAGATCAAATTAATTTTGCATGGGGTATTTGATATTTGACTGCATGTTTAGATGCCTATATGAGTATGTGCAGTTGATCTGTGAGTTTTGAGTTTAATTAGCTTGTTATTTGTTTATTTTAGGCTTGCAGAATTTGTTTTAGCTGAATAAAAGGGCCGAGGAGAAAATTTTTGAGGAAGTACAGGGGTTGTTAGATGTTACTTCCCCCTTATATGGAGTAACAGCCAGATACTTCACCACATAAAATGATCGTTTGACAGCTTAGCAAGAGTTCCCTAATCAAAAATTATCAACTTCAAAATTTAGATTTTAGACTATGAATAAAATTTGTGTGATGCTATTAAAATACCTTTTATAACTGCAAACGTGTGCTTCTGTTATTTCTCAGTTTTATATGTCTGTGCTTTTTGTCTTTTTTTTTAATTTATTCTTTTTATTATTTTTTTATTATTATTACTATTTTTTTATTTATTATTTTATTTTATTTTATTTATTTTTTTATTTATTTATTTATTTATTTTTTTTTTGTGTATAACAAAACTGAATATCTCTTTAATTTTATTATGTAGTTTGTATATTCTGGAATTATGTGGACTTTCTCTTTCTGGAAAAAATAGGGAATTAGTGGAAACCTGATTATTTTCTTTTTAAAGTTATTCCATGGCACTTGATTTTCAGCCATAACTTACAAAACTGGAACCAGCATTTATTTATCTTGTAAAAATAATTTTGGTCCTGAATGGGTATACATTTAAACCCAAATAAGTTATGTATTTAATTTTATGGATTTTTTTATATATATATATATTTCAAGCATACAGGTGTAGTATTGTTAATTTGTTATGCTTCTACATGAAGCACAGTGGACTGCTATTCAATGAACCAGAAAGTGCAAAATTGGCTAAGTATTAAAGTCTGGATATTATAACAAGCAATTGAAAATATTGAAAAAAAAAAAGAATTTTTTAATAAATATTTGAATTATGTGATGTTAAAAAAAGATTTCAAAACAGCATTTAACAAAAACAGATAAATAAATAAGATATTAATTTCATTACTAAATTTTTTAGAGATGGTATGTATAAGGCACTGGAATTTTATTATAAGATCTTTGTCGGTTCACTTAATTGAAACAGCAGTTAAACTATAATTGGAGCAAACATAATCTGCAGCATGATAATGCTGTGATTTGAATCTGCATAACCTTCACAATGCTGCTAGGTTAGGTTTGCCCCTACTATAGTTGCTGAAGAAAAGCATTCTATATATCACATCCATTTATGTATTTTCCATACATTTTGGTTATTTTATTTCATGAAAATGTTTTCATTGTGTTCTTTCAATTAGAATAGTATAAAAAGACCTAACAAAACAGTACTTTATGTTTGTTTACAATAAATAAGAAAGATTGATCAACTATACTCCGCAAATGGGACACAGTGGGCCACTTTGTGTGCACGCAATTTATTGTTTTACTCATAATCCATTGGAAATATTGTAGTACATAATTTAGAACGTGACAAGAAAGCCTTATAAAATGTCTGGCAAATTTAATAGTACATTCCTTTTCCCCTTTTTCATAAAAAAAGTGAAAGTGGTACATTGTGCACATGTGCTGTGTATGCGTTTGAGTGTGATATGTATATTTTTTAACGCCATGCTTTTTTTTATGTCTCTATTAATGCAATTAAATTAAATTTTAAATGTACTGATCAAACTCGAGGAAACATACAAAATCAGAAAGTGGTTAAGTGGTTAATTCTCTAGTTAGGTGGTTAGGCAGTCAACCTAACGCGGAATCCCCCCCCCCCCGTGTTTGGTTTCCAAATTTTCCAAAGTGGTACCAAAATTTACTTCTGTTACCAGAATCAGCTAGTGAATGAGGTATAAAAGTTGGGTTGAATATTTTTGCTATAAACTTCAATGACAAAGTAGAAAAAGTAAATTCAGTTATTTTTAGGCTGATCAAGATGATCCACGAAGAGGACCTGTTAAAAATTATTATTCATTTATACTATTAAAACCTGTTAACTTCTTCGCGTATCTGTGTGTCTGTAACCCTATCTCCTCCAGATTGTCATTGATGTATACCAGGTCAATACTTTTTATACTGTTAGATACAGAACATCCAGGGAAAACTATCCAGTCTCACCTATCACCTTTCTAAACTCTTAAGTAATTTTGTGATAACTTTTTATTGTTTTCTGTTTTTTCCCTTCAAAGATTGGTTTTCTTACGTATTGATAATTACAATAATTAGGGGAGAGTCGGAAAGAATTGAACTGCGGGAGAAGTGGAACAGCTGCATTTATATAAGTCGAAATAAAGTGAAAAAATGTTTCTACATCTTGTCCAGTAGATGTTGTAGATGCACAGTTGAGTCAAGCGAGGGTCTAAAGCTTCTACCACTACCGGACTAGCTAAAAATTAATTTCTCTCATTTAACTTCGGCTTATTAATGCAGCTGTCCCATTCCTCCTGACTCCCCACCCCTCTATTGCACTTGTCTCTGTCTTAATTAGCGTATTGTTGTTCGCAAGCCTGGATTTATCTATAGCTTAACAAGTTATAGCTTAGAGACCCAACTTTGTTGGGAGCCTCCAACTCCCAAAAAACAACAGGATTCGTTCCTAAAATAAATGAAAAGTTTGAAAAAAAAAACTTTCATTTTCAAGTGCTAGAAAGCTTTGAACATTAGGATATGTAGTTGCAAACCTTGACTTTTAAAATTCTAACGAATGTGAGGGGTCTCGTCAGGGCCGATCCTAGGGTGTCGGCCGCCCGTGTGCAAACTTAATGTACCGCCCCTCAAGAGTAATTTGCATATTTTGACTAATCTTTAACGTCTGTATAAATCTTTCTTTAAATTTCTGTGCCAAGTTCGAATTTAAAAAAGGGGGGGGGGGACAGAAGAATGATCTTATAAAAAGAAGAAATTTTTTATAGTAAGAAAGTCCTTAGGTACATTTTATATCTTTGAAGAAAGTAATAGATACAAAAATTTACTAGATGTAAAAACGCATTTTATAGTAAGATAAATAAATACCTTTATGCTGTTGTAAAGAAACGAAAAGTAACAACGTTTAAAAAGCACAAATTCGCAGATTGCCATCTGCGAATTTGTGCTTTTTATAAGTTGTTACTTTTCGCATTTTATAGTCTTTCTTCGGTGACATCAGAGAAGGGACGGAGGAAGGGGAAGAGCGGGGGGAGGTGTCAGGGGTTCAGGGGAAGAGGATTGCTCCAAGAAAATTATCGAAATTGGCGTATGAAAAATACTTTTAGTTAATCTTTAGTTGTGTTTGGTTGCAAGGACAAAAGAGTCAAGTATATTCAAAGTGCATGGAGAAATTTTCGAAATTGACGTCAAATATCGCAATTTTAGGAACTTTTTTCGAGAGTTTAGGTGAAAGTAATGTTGCAGTTCTTTCCTAAAATTCTTTCAAAATTGAAATCAATTTGAAGCTATTATTTAAGACCATAGCTTAGGAAGGATCGGCGTTCTTCCCGAAAAATCTCCGAAACTGAAATTTTAAACCCGCAAGTTTGAATTACTTTTGTTGACGTTGCAAGGGGAGATTCAATCGTCTCCCGTCGAAAAATTTTGAAATATAATTTTAAAAACGCAAATTTAGGCCGTCTTTGGTGACGGTAGGGGATCTGGCGGCTATCCTCCAGTAATTCCTCGGCACTATTTTTTCAAAAACCCGTTTTTGGCTAGATTTGAAAAAAATAGGGGAAACGTGAAAATATTCCGAACCAAAATATTTTTCGGAACTGAAATCCATTATACGCTATTTTTGGGAAGGAAGTATTTTGGGGCTCTTAAGCGGATACTTCTAAAATCGCAATTTTATATTATCTTTGGTGACGTTAACAAAACTGGGAAGCTTCTACGGATCTTTCGGACATTTTTCAACATTAATATCTGAAATATATAACTATAGACTTTTGTCCACCTCACCTTGACGATTGATGGATATGCCCTAGCGCCGTGAAAAGTTACATAAGCCTGGAAGATCTCCTCCGGAATTCTTTAGAAATATAAGTCCCAAAATCGTATTTTAAGCATTGTTTGATAACGATGGGACTAAGAGCGGGCGGAGGTTCAGTGTGCCTTCACGAACTGTGTTTTTGAAACTGAAGTCAATTTCAGGCTAGTTTAGGCAGGAAGCTGTGGCTCCACGGAACCGTCTAAAAACGAAATTTTCAGGTATAGTGATTGCGTTGGAGAAAAGGGGGATCCGGGGTCTTTCCCCAAAAGTTCTTGAAACTGATGTTTGGAAAACGCAATTTTAGTTTGTTTTTCAATTCGTTAAGTGAGAGGGGGTGGAATTAGGGGCTTCTCTAAAGACGCTAATTGAGACTGTCTTTGGTAGTAATGTTTGCGAATGGATTTCGGGGTCCTCCACTGCAAAAATTTCGAAAAATGCCAAAGCAATTTTATGTGACGTTTAATGATAGGAAAGGCTGTCGTCTGGAAATACGTTTTGGATTTTGGAGCCAGCATTTTTAGGCTATGTTTGATTAAGTTAAGGTGGAAGAGCTGAATCAGAGACTTAATTTGGTCCTTAAGGTCGATGGTTCAACCAGCGAAATTTTCCGAAAGTAAAGTCCTAGAAACGCAATTTTAAGCCTTCTTTAGTTTGTCAAGGAGGTCATGGCATCCTTTTGGATCTTCGTTTTGGAGCTACATTTAAATTTGCTTCCCGGGGCAAGGGCTCTGTCCTCCTACCTTATCTGAAACCGAGCAGTTCATTCAAGATTTTAATCAGAAAAATTGTCATAAAGGGGGAAAAGTAAAACATTTTAGTTCGTCATTCATATATGTTACTCTCAAGGGAGTCGCAATTTTCCACTTTCTCTCCACGCATCCACGATTGTTAAACAGAGTTTGTTACATAGTTTGCTGTTTGAAATGCTTGAGAGAGTATCTAATCCGTATAGCTTTTTTTTTTTAATAAATAAAATATGTCTTCATTGTTTAGGTCTATAAAAGCTTGGGGGGGGGGGCAAACATTAGTGGCCGCCCTCGGTGCTCCTTTTAGACTCTACCATTTCATGCTTCAGAAGGGGGCCTTTCCCCTCCCCTGTATCCATGCCTGATTGCCGATTCTGTCACAAACTTTGCAACCAAATGACGAATGTGTGTTAAAAGTAGATATTAATGGACAATGAACCAACACAATGTTCCCTAACATTCTATTTTTCTTAAACTATGCTATGCTGTCGGGAAATCGACACATACTTTGACAATTGAACATTTAAAAATCAGCATATTTATTCTACTTATTATAAGTTATTTTGTGATAAATTCTTGAGGAATTTGTCTTGATTATAAGAACTATATGATGCGGCCTGCGGCCGCCCCTTGCTTTGGCCGCCCTTGTGCGGCGCACACTCTGCACACCTGCTAGGATCGGCCCTGGGTCTCGTTCGTAGTGGGGGAGGGAGGGTGACATTGCTCTTGCGATGGTCATCCCTATAATTATACATTGATTAATATTTTTTAGCTGGAAACCCCGCAAAAAGTCTTCGCCCAGAGGCCCCCATAAAATCTAGAGCCGCCACTGACCACTACATTGGCTCCCCAAATGGCAGCATTCAATAACAGGAAACGAACTTATTTTCACTTGAAACATACGTTTTCCTTTTCGCACTTGCTATATAAAGTCCCCACCCCTTAAAGAATGGATGGGATTGCCATACTCAAATTTATTAGAATTTTTTCTTTGACAAAGAGTAAAACTCCTGAAAATAATGAAATAAAATTATTTGCGTTTCTGATATCTAAATTGCCTTTTTTCTCCTTATAATATAACCGATAATCCATCGGAAATTAACCGAATCTGGTTCCGGAAATTTTAGAACCTTCAACTCAGTGGCGGATCCACAGGGGGAAAAGGTAAATTCCGGAAGACAACCAAACACTCCCCCCCCCCCCCAAAAATACATCACATAAAACGCCTACAACTATTCTTGCGACTTTAATTGCAAAACAATTTCCAGGGGAGAGTTCCTCTAAAATATTATCAAAATTTTGGAATTTTTACAGCCTCAATTTCGAAGAAGACCCTAGTCTACAAAAACTGGGAAGACTAAAACCTTACCACTTCCTGACATCACAAAAAAATCTTAAGCTACTTTTGAAACTTAAATATTAAATATTTCCGGGGGAAAGTTTTAAACTTCATGCCTTTGGCCAATGTCTTTAAAGATGGTCTTAAATTACGATTTATTAGAGACTTCAATTCCGAAAAAAATTCCGGCGAACACCAATGAAGATCCCCTAACACTGCACGTTTGAAGCTTTATTATCGAAAACTTGAGAGACATTACCCCCGACGGTCCCCTGTTCCTGTCACTGACGTGACATACCAGATGGGAGTCCCTCGGGAAACTTTATTTAACACATTAGACAGTTACAAATTAGAACTTGAGGGACAGCTCCCGATGCCATCCCTTCCCTTAATGCTATCAAAGGTGGTAAACCATAGCAGTTTTAGGACTCCAATTTCGAACAATTTCCGGCGGAAAGTTCCGAACCCCTTTGCTTTTTCCAATGTCATAAAAATGGCCTACAATTGCGTTTTCAGGACTTCACCTTCGAAAAATTTAAGGTGAAGAGCACCCAAGTACTTCTTTTCTCATCTTTCAACATCATTCAAAGGTCGATGTTCCTACATCGTAACATTCCTGGAAAAAAAGTTCTGAGCTACATGTCTTGTGCTACGTCATCAAAGATGTCCTCAACTGCGCTTTTAGGAGACTTCAAATCCGATTTTTTTTTCCGGGTGAAAGCCCCCAAAACCTCTTGCTTTGCATCATTATAGATTTCTGAAATTGCGTTTCTGCAGCTCTAATATCAAAACGCAACAAGAGAGAATTTCTGAATCTGATCCTTTTCCTTCAAGTCACTAAAGATAGCAAACAATTGTATTTTTGAAAATATACACTAAAATTTCCAAACTTTTTAGGAGAGGGTCCTTTAAACACAAAAAAACGTCTAAAAATGCGTTCTGAACATAACTATTCAGTGGAGAGCCCACAAACACTCTTACTTATACGCAAGGATATTAAACTTTTTAAAATTTTATTTTCACTAGTCTCCCCCTCCCCCATGCATTAGTCATTCGCCACTCCTAAAAGGGTCGTCTGGATCCGACACTGTTCAATTCCGACTCCTTTGCCCCAAAATCAGTCAGGGGCTCCACAAGCAAGGACCGGGTTGCGCCGGATTTAGAGGGAAAGTGACTGACTCCGATTTCGACTTTTGAAACTGTAAATCATAGAACCTTAGAGTACTGACTCCGACTCTTTTGCATCACCAAAATCAGTCCGACTCCGACTCCGCTAGCAGTGGGAGAGTTGATGAGGACTAGGAAGGAAAATGATAGACTCCGGATCCAACTTCAGTAAATTTAAAATATTCGCGCACCGACTCCGACTCCACACATGCAATGACAAAGTTGCGGACTTGAAGCGAAAATGGCTTACTCCGATTCCGACCTTTGTAATCTTAAGGCCTTCGAGTAAACTGACTCCGACTCTTTTAACTCAAAATCCACCCTACACTAGCAGTGAGATAGTTGTGGCCTTAAAGGGAAAATTATAGACTCTGAATCCGGTTTTTGTAAATTTTAAACTTTAGAGTATCAACTTCAAATCCTTTACCCCAAAATCAGTTCGACTCCGACTCCACAAGATGGGAAAGTTGTGGAATTGGAGGTAAAAACGACTCCATACTCCAGACATTTGTAAATTTAAAACTTTCGAGTAACGACTCCATCTATTTTACCAGTGGTGCCCACCCACCCTAAAAAAGAGGGCATCCCCCTAAAAATTGTGAAACTCCCCCCCCCCCCCAAAGCAAGAGAACCCGAAAGTAAAAAATAAAATTTAAAACATCCCCCCTAAAACTTTCAATTGCGCAGTCAGCGCCATGACCCCCCCCCCTTCCCCCAATGTGACTGCCTTAATTCCATCTCACAAGAGAAAATTCAAATTGAATTGAAAACAGATGTTGAATTCTCGTAAAAAGCTCCTTTGCAATAAACGAAACCAATTTTAATTTTTTCACAATAGTAGAGATATTAGGGGGTGCCCACACCCCTATGGACAAGGGCGCATCCCCCTAAATTTCGCAAAGACCCCCCTCTTCGAAATGCAAGATTCCCCCTTAAAGTAAGAAAAATATCCTTCAACCCCCCCTAAAAATTTCAGTGGCGCAGTCGGCACTATGCCCCCCGCCGCTTAGGTGGGCACATCTGACTTTACCCCAAAACCAGCCCCAAGGACAAGGGCGCATCGCCCTAAATTCCCCCCCCCCCCCCCCCGAAATGCAAGAACCCCTTAAAGTGAGAAAAATATCCCTCAAACTGCCCATAAAAATTTCAATGTCACAGTCTGCGCCAAGCCCCCCCCCCCCCTGCTTAGGTGGGTACCCCTGACTTTACCCAAAATCAGCCCCAAGAACAATGGAGCATCTCCTTAAATTTCGCGAAGATCCCCCTCGAAATGCAACAGTCCCCTTAAAATGAGAAAAATAACCCTCAAACCCCCCTAAAAATTTCAATGGCACAGTCAGCGCGATGCACCCCCCGCTTAGGTGGGCACCCCTGACTTTACCCCAAAACTAGCCACAAGGACAAGGGCACATCCCCCTTACCCATCTTCCGAAATGCAAGAGACCCCTTAAAGTAAAAAAAAACCCCTCAAACCCCCAGTAAAAATTTCAATGTCGCAGTTTGCACCATGCCCCCGCCCTCCACTTAGGCGGGCATTCCCTTAAATTTCGCAAAGACCGACCCCTTGAAATGCAAGAGCCCCCTTAAAATGAGAAAAATATCCCTCAACACCCCTAAAAATTTCAATGGCGCAGTCTGCGCCATACCCACCCTCCGCGTAGGTGAGAACCCTGACTTTACCCCAAAATCAGCCCCAAGGATAAGGGCGCATCCCCCTACCCCCCCCGAAATGCAAGAGTCTTCTTAAAATCAAAAAATACCCCTCAACCCCCCCATGAAAATTTCAATGTCGCAGTCTGCACCATGCCCCCCCCCCCCCGCTTCGGTGGGCACCCCTGACTTCACGCCAAAATCAGCCCCGAGGACAAGAGGGCGTCCCCTTAAATTTCGCAAAGACCGACCCCTTGAAATACAAGAGCCTCCTTAAAAAGAGAAAGATACTCTTCAAACCCCCTAAAAATTTCAATGGCGCATTCGGTGACATGCCCCGCTTAGATGGGTACCCCTGACTTTACTCCAAAATCAGCCCTAAGGACAAGGGCGCATCCCCCTAAATTTCGCGAAGACCCCCTGAAATGCAATATCCCCCTTAAAGTAAGAAAAATACCCTTCAAACCCCCCTAAAAATTTCAATGGCGCAGTCTGCGCCATACCCACCCTCCGCGTAGGTGAGCATCCTGACTTTACCCCAAAATCAGCCCCAAGAACAAGGGCGCATCTCCCTAACCCCCCCCAAAATGCAAGAGCCCCTTAAAGTAAAAAAATACCACTCAAACCCCCCATAAAAATTTCAATGTCGCAGTCTGCACCATGCCTCCCCACCTGTTTCCGTGGGCACCCCTGACTTTACGCCAAAATCAGCCCCGAGGACAAGAGGGCGTCCCCTTAAATTTCGCAAAGACCGACCCCTTGAAATACAAGAGCCTCCTTAAAAAGAGAAAGATACTCTTCAAACCCCCTAAAAATTTCAATGGCGCATTCGGTGACATGCTCCCCGCTTAGATGGGCACCCCTTACTTTACCCCAAAATCAGTCCCAAGAACAAGGGCGCATCCCCCTAACCCCCCAAAATGCAAGAGCCCCCTTAAAGTAAAAAAATACCCCTCAAACCCCACATAAAAATTTCAATGTCGTAGTCTGCACCATGCCTCCCCACCTGTTTCCGTGGGCACCCCTGACTTTACGCCAAAATCAGCCCCGAGGACAAGAGGGCGTCCCCTTAAATTTCGCAAAGACCGATCCCTTGAAATGCAAGAGCC